>NW_017672884.1:120798-154726 GCF_001879085.1 Nicotiana attenuata
ATTGTTTGAAATCGACTCAATGACGTCAATCCCAATTTTTTAGAAACCTATTCTACCAAAACCCCAATTTCACCATGAAAATCTTTGATTTTAAGTAAAAAACATGTTAAATGATGCTAATGGTTGAAGGAATTGAGTAGAAATTAACTTACAATTGATTTGGAGAAGAAAGCTTGGAAAATCGCCTATGGGTGTTTGAGTTTGAGAAAATATGAAAAATAAAGCTCAAAATCGGTTAAGTATAAAATATGCTGGGCTGCGGATACGGGAAATGCGAACTGGGTTCGCAATTGCGAACCCTGCAGGCATGGGAAATGCGGCATTTCTGTTCGCATTTGCGAACTCAGGCCTATCAGGGGACCTTCGCATTTGCGAGCCCTTGACCTTCGCATTTGCGAGGAATGGCTTCGTATTTGCGAACATTGGCAGGCCTGGGCTGGTTTCGCATTTGCGAACCAGCCTTCGCATTTGTGAGAGCTGGACCTTCGCATTTGCGAATGCTGGCTTCGCAAATGCGAAGCCTGCAGATCAGAGATACCAGATTTTTTCAAAAATGCAAAAATGCAATTCGACACCTATCCAAAACTCACCCGTGCCCTCGGGGCTCCAAACCAAATATGCACACAACCTCAATAACATCCTACGGACTTACTCGTGCGATCAAATCGCCAAAATAACATCAAAACAACGAATCAAACCTCAAATCACAAGTTTTTCCTCAAACCTCATAAACTTTCAAATTTAGAGTTTTAAGTCCGAAACACGTCAAACGACGTCCGATTTCAACCAAACTTTACAGAAAGCGCTTAAACCATATATAAGACTTGTACCGAGCGCCGGAACCAAAATACGAGCCCGATACCATAGTCTTTTAATTAAATTTTATTTTCATTTTCCTTAATTATTTCCACAAAACAATTTCACACAAAAATTCATTTCTCGGGCTTGGGACCTCGGAATTCGATTCTGGGCATACGCCCAAGTCCCATATTTTCCTACGGACCCTCCGGGACTGTCAAATCACGAGTCCGCGTACGTTTACCCAAAACGTTGACCGAAGCCAAATTAACTCATTTTATAGCCAAATTTTACCATTTTTTTTACAGATTTTCATATTTAAGCTTTCCGGCTACGTGCCCGGACTGCACACGTAAATCGAGGTGACTCTAAACGAGGTTTTCAAGGCCTCGGAAATACAGATTTTAATTTAAAGCAAGTGATGACCTTTTGGGTCATCACACGCGGGTACCCATTGTGATATGAGATATAGCCCGAGGGACTGGTATTGTTCTATGATATAGCCCGAGGGGCAGTTCTTATGTGTTTACCTTTTCTAGCTGTGTTTCCTCTATTTGTTCAATTGCTTAAAAGGTGTTTTATGAGATTTCGCTGTTTAATTGTGTTTATTGATTTTGTTCTGCCTCTTATAGCTTATTGTTGTGTTTAACGTGATTATATATCGCTCAGTCTTCATTTATTGTTATTACTCACTGAGTTGGAGTATTCACTTTACTCCCTGCACTCCTGTGTGCAGATTTGGGCGCTACATGTCCTGCTAGCGAGGGTTGAGAGCTGTCCAGCAGATTTCCGGAGATTCACTAGGTAGCTGCCGGCGATTCGCAGCCCAGTGCACTCTCCCTCTATCTTATTTCCTTCTGTTTCAGTTATGTAGTAGTGGAGTAGACTTTTAGACTTGTATTATTTTAGATGCTCATGACTGGTGACACCCTGTTGGTTTTAATTCCGCAAATTGCACTGTTCACTGTTTATTTTGGGATTTTATTCTGTTAATGACTTAGTATTTATTATTTTAATTGCTTTGGATGAATTGGGAGTGTGTTGGCTGGCCTTGTCTTCACGAGAGGCGCCATTACGATCGGCTCTGGGTTTAGGATCGTGACACTCCTAGATCTTTTATCTTGAAATTTTGGTGTATTACCTCTTAGCTTCTTCAACCATTCTGTCATCGTTTGTGTGATCAATAAGTTATTGACATATAAGGATCACAAGTTACAACCATGTTATTGCCATGCCTAGTGAACAAAAAGCAGTATAAGAAATAAATCTCGAAAAATACAAAAGTGGCATTGCTATATTACTTCCATAACTTAGATGACCATTTAATAAAATCAATTCCAAGAGTATAACTTTGTTTTTCATTAACAAAGGATTAATTAAACAGGCATATTAAAATTGAGCAAAAAATAAACTTCCATTTGAAATTCACATCATAAAGTTGTATAGTGAAAAGTGCCAATCATTGCTTACGAAAATAAAGAATATTATGTCACCATAGAATAACAACAACCAAGAAAATTCACCCATGAAATAGAAAATTGTTAAGAGATCTCAAAGAAGAAGAAGAAGAGGAGAGAAGACAGAGAAAGAAAGAAGAAGATTTGAGCAAAAACTGAGAGAGAATCATACCTGAAATGGTATTCTTCAAATTCTGAAGAAAAGAAGAACTCAAAGGCCGAAGTTATGATGGAACAGAGGAGAGATGTTTCTAGACCCTCGTTTGTGTCGAAATACCGAGCATAGTTAAAATTAGAAGTAGGGAAAAACTAAAATGGCAAGGTAAAATGGAAATTTTGACCAACTTCTCTTTTCTATATAATAGAAATATCTAACTTTGCTCTATGTAGTAGTGGGGGTACATGGTTGCCAACATCTCGCTTTTCTATTTATATATTATTTTTTATAGAAAAAATCATTAATACGGCAAAAATCTGCACATTACAATGTTAACACATGCCAAAATTTAAAGCTATGGAATCTGTAAAACAACATGTGATGACTAACGAAAGCTTGGTTCTGAAACAGGGAAGGGATGGTAATACAATGGAAAATGAAGAGGAAATTTTAGAAGCGTAAACAAGAGAAACTGTTAATATCTCCTGTTTGGTTATGGAATAAAGTAAAAGTTGGAGGAAAAGTTAATTTATCACGCCAGGAGTTCAATCTAACAGAAATATAAAAGTTAATTTATTTACACTGCAACATAACAAGAAAGCTATACTATTAGGTTATTCAAAAGATTTTCACAAATAACAGGAAGAGCTGCAACTGATAAAGTGACCCGATAATAATTTTTATATATTTCGTTGGTGAATAAGTAATATTTAAACTCATTTTCTATTACTTTTAGTACGCATGTATTCTTTATTTTTTAATCGTTTACACGCATTTCGTTAGTTACCAATTTAGTCAGCAGTCAAATATTCATATTTCTTTATTCCATGAAATTTTGTCACTTTATTCCCATCATCGTTTTTAATGCGCGCCTTCAAATTTCAAGTATACTTTTTACTCCCCGTCTCATATTATGTGTTGTATTTCTCTTTTACACACCCGTTAAGAATATTAATTAGGAAAGGGATTGAACTATTCAGCCCTTATTTATGTCTTAAGATACAACGTTGTTGAATATGGTTGAACAAGCTGACTATACTAGAGTTAAGTTAAGAAGGAGAGTTAGTAGTTAAGAAGTTAGTTAGGTGATTAAATGTTAGTTAAGAATGTAGTTAGTACTGTAACATTGTGTATATATACTCTGTACTCTCTCTGAATACAATTGAGGATTTCATTTTCTCAGATTCACAAAGTCGGTGACCTCATTTTCCTTTCTCCCCTCTTCTCCTTCTTCTTCACCATAACTGCTCAGCTGTAATTGAGCTCTAACCGCTATTGCCATGGCTGTTAACATGGTAGAGCAGGACCTATCCCGATTTTTCGATGTCGGACTCCCATTATTGTCCACGCTCCAGATGTACAGTCCTAGGCGTGAGAGGGGGTGTTGAGTCCCACATCGACAATGAAGAGGATGGGTGGTCTCCTTATATGGACTTGCGCAATCCTCACCTCTTGAGCTAGCTTTTGGGGTTGAGTTAGGCCCAAGGTCTGTTTAAAATGGTCTGACTTATGAAGTTTGTAGACCATCATAGTCTTCCCCTGTCTAGCAAACCTCTAAGGAATATGCATGTAGACTTCTTCTAAAAGATCACCATTTAGGAAAGCATTATGGACATCCATCTGATATATTATCCAATTCAGAGAGGCAGCAAGAGCAACAATGGATCTTACTATGACCATCTTAGCTACAGGTGAAAAAGTTCCTGTGTACTCCAGCCCTTCCTGCTGACTGTAGCCCTTAGCTACCAGCCTAAGCTCTCGATCTAGTTCGCTTGTCAGCTCACCAACATTCGATTAGTCACTACACTTCCCACTCCCAGCATTGAATTGTCTGAAAGTGATCCAAAACCAAATCTAGGGTTTGAGATTTTAGCGAATTCTTAAAATTGCTGCTACTCTGTTATTGCAATGGAGATTGAGGATAATTCTTCACCTACCGATGCTCCACACACTCGCACTGCTGGTATGAGTACCTTCACAGCTGGAACCACAAGCTTCCCTGTTATTGACCACAATCATCCTTTGTACCTTCAACCAACTGATACTCAGGTAGCTCCTTGATTTCTCTTCAATTGAATGGATCGGACAATTATGCATTGTGGAGTTGTGCTATGAGATTTGGTTTAATAGGAAAAAGCAAATTAGGTTTTGTTGATGGACGCTTTCCTAAGTCTAGGTTTGAACCTGCCCTTCATGATCTCTTGGAGAAAGTGAATGCTGTAGTATTATCGTGGATTATGAACTCAGTTAGGCCTGGTCTTTTGAGCAGTGTTCTGTATGCATCTGATGTACATAAAGTGTGGGAAGACTTGAAGGAGAGGTTTGACAAAGTTAATGGATCCAGAATACTATACCTACATAGAGAAATTCACATCCTCACACATGGCACCATGACTGTGACTGATTACTTCACTAAGCTGAAGGATTTTTGGGATGAATTTGATGCACTTATGCCATGTCCTGGTTGCCCCTTCCTAGAATCAAAGAAATATGCTCAACATTTTGAATCTAATAGACTTCTGCAATTCTTTATGGGCCTGAATGAGTCATACTCACAGGCTATAAGTCAGATCATGATGATGACTCCTATTCCTAGCATCAATAAAGCATACTCAATGCTTGTTGATCAGGAGAGTCAAAGGAATCGCGCAAATTTCACTCAAGCAGTACAAGTCAGTGAGAATCTAGATAGTACTGCACTCTATAGCAACAAAGGGACTAACAACTCAGGAAGTCAGTTTAAACCAACTGGTAACTACAGGCAAAAGAAGAGTCAAGTTCAATGTGAATATTGTCACTTCAAAGGACACACAAAGGAAACTACTATAAGTTGATTGGGTATCCACCTGATTTCAAGTCTAAAAGGAAAGGTGCTAGTCCTGGAATCTATTCAAATCATGCTAGTGGTGTAGGTTATCCTACAGTAGAAGGCTGTAATGCAACAAGTTGCTGTCAATAACAAGGTGTTAATCAACAATGAAAAGGTGAAGCTAGTATATCTCAATCCTCACAGACTAGAGGAGGTCACTCAAATGTCACTCAGCCCCAAACAGCACCAGGCAAGATACCTGTACCCTTCTTTACTCAGGAGAAATACCAACAAATTGTACACTTGCTTAACAAAGGAGCTGAGGAAGGAGCCTCTAGCAAAGCTTCATCCGCAAGTTTCTTATATCCTTATTGTCTGAGTATGTAAATCACAACTGGATAGTAGACACAGGTGCATCCAAATTATATGACAGCAAATAGACTCTATCTGCTGAGAGGAAGGTTTCCTATGAAGGCTAAGTCAAGCTCTATAGCTAACAATAAATGTGCCATGTAGCTACTAACACTAGTATGAGTACTACAACTCCTCATTTGAGGTATATGAGGCTAGGTCATGCACCTGTTGATGTAATAAAGAAACACCGGTCTCTTAGTTTCTTGAAGAATGTAACTCATTGTAATGTGTGTCTATTAGCAAAGCAATCAAAGTTACCCTTCCAGTTGAGTCATACTAATTCTAAGTCTGTGTTTGATATATTGCACTGTGACATATGGGACACTATAGAGTTCCCACATATGATGGTAAGAAATACTTTGTGACTGTTATAGATGACTACAGTAGATATACACGGGTGTTTGTTATTCCTTCCAAGTCTGACACTATTGTGGTTTTGAGAGACTTCTTAACCAAAACACAAAATGTGTTTTCCACTAGTGTTAAGGTGCTCAGAACAGATAATGGCAGTGAGTTCTGCAGCAATGAGTGTCAACAACTACTGTCAGGCCTTGGTATCATTGATCAAACTTCATGTGTTTATACCCCTCAAGAGAATGGAGTAGTTGAGAAAAAGCACGGAACTATTCTAGAGATAGCCAGATCTATTAGGTTTCAAGATTCAGTTCCTTTGAAGTTTTGGGGTGAGTGCATCAATACTGCTGCGTATCTCATTAACAGACTATCTTCTAAAGTCATTCACAACAAGTCTCCTTTTGAAATGGTTTATTTGCATCCACCTTCTGTGTCACATCTCAAGGTCTTTGGATCCCCCTGCTATGTAACTAATGCAAAGGAGAGTGACAAGTTTGTTGCTAGAGCCATACCAGCTGTAATGATGGGCTATTCATCTACTCAGAAGGGGTACAAACTATACTCTCTACACACTAAGTCTTTTTCTGTTAGTAGCAATGTTATATTTCAGGAGCAGATATTTCCCTTCAGACATATGAAGGATATAGGCACTCCTCTATTTCCACTCCTGGACTTGGTATCATCTGGTGACAGTGTTCCTTGTGATGTGGTATCCTCTAGTTCTCCTTCCAGCTCACCACCTCAAGAGTCTGCCTTAGCACCACATATGGCACCATCTGAGGAAGCCAGTAGTCCTCATGAGGAGCCCCATATCTCTGAGTCAATATCACCAAATTCAGGTGATGGGATCATTATTGAGCACACAACAGAACCAACTACTGATCATACTCTCAGGAGATCTGGCAGAACAGGAAGACCGCCTCTTTGGTTACAAGATTATGCCACTAGTTCAAACAATACATCTTGCCACTATCCCCTGTCTTCCTATGTCACATACAACAATATTACAACCTCCCACTACAAGGCTCTCACAGTGTATTCGTCTGCTACTGAACCTCAGTCATTTGCAGAAGAAGCCAAGGATCCTAAGTGGATAAAAGAAATATAGTTGGAGATTGAGGCTCTAGAAGCTAATCACACATAGAGCATAGTAGATCTTCCTCCCAACAAAATGCCTGTTGGGTGCAGGTGGATATTCAAGATTAAGTACAAGGCCTCAGGGGAGATAGAGAGGTGTAAAGCAAGGCTGGTAGCTAAGGGCTACAGTCAGCAGGAAGGGCTGGACTACACAGAAACTTTTTTACTTGTAGCTAAGATGGTCACAGTAAGATCCATTGTTGCTCTTGCTGTCTCTATGAATAGGATAATATATCAGCTGGATGTCCATAATGCTTTCCTAAATGGTGATCTTTTAGAAGAAGCCTACATGCATATTCCTCAGGGGTTTGCTAGACAAGGGGAGACTATGAAGGTCTGCAAACTTCATAAGTCATTATATGGCCTCAAACAAGCTCCCAGACAGTGGAACAAAAAGATGACAAAGGCCTTGGTCCAAATGGGGTTTCAGCAGAGTCACTATGACTATTCTCTGTTCACCGAAAGGACCAATGGTGATATAACAGTGGTGTTAGTCTATGTAGATGACTTACTGATTACAGGCAATAGTCAGCATCTTCTACAACAGACCAGGGATGAGTTACAAACCAAATTCAAGATGAAAGACTTGGGAGAGTTAAAATTCTTTATTGGAATTGAATTTGCAAGATCAAGTAAAGGTATTGGGATGTGTCAAAGGAAATATGCCTTAGACTAATAGTTGAAGCTGTACTTGGAGGAGCTAAACTAGTTGGTACACCCTTAGAACTAAACCAAAGGCTGACATCTCAGGAGTATGATAAGCACACACAAAGTAACAGCAAGGATGGAAATCTAAAGGATGCAGGTCCTTGTCAGAGGCTAGTGGGCAGGCTGTTGTATCTCACCATGACCAGATCAGACTTGGCATTTATAGTCCAAGTACTGAGTCAGTACATGCATAGCCCGAAGATGTCCCATATGGAGGCTGCCTTGAGAGTGGTCAAGTACATACAAAAACAGGTGGACTAGGCTTGCTCATGCTTGCAAAGAACTCTAACCAATTGCTGGCCTATTGTGACTCAGACTGGGCAGCTTGTCTGCAAACTAGAAGGTCTGTGATATGTTATCTAGTGAAGTTTGGAGATGCACTAGTCTCATGAAGTCAAAGAAACAAGAAATAGTGTCAAGAATTTCGGCTGAAGCTGAGTTCAGAAGCATGGCTACACACACAACAGAGATCACTTGGCTTATTGGACTGTTTAGAGAACTTGGAGTTAATATTCAGCTGCCAGTGCAATTGAGGTGTGATAGCAAGGCTGCAATTCAGATTGCTGCCAACCCTATATTTCATGAGAGTACAAAATATATTGACATAGATTGCCACTTCGTACGAGAAGGAATACTGCAGGGTATGATACAAACAGACCATGTCTCTATCAAGGAGCAGCTTGCGGATCTACTTACAAAAAGTCTTGCAAAAACACAGCATGATCATTTGCTACATAATTTGGGGGTAAAGAATTTGTATTCGACTGTCAGCTTGAGGGGGAGTGTTGAATATGGTTGAACAAACTGACTATACTAGAGTTAAGTTAAGAAGGAGAGTTAGTGGTTAACAAGTTAGTTAGGTGATTAAATGTTAGTTCAGAAAGTAGTTAGTACTAGGGGTGTTCGTCGGTCGGTACAGTACGGTATTCAGATATTCCGGTTCAGTATATTCGGTATTCAGTTTCTTAAAATGCAATACCAATACCGTACCTAATTAAATTCAGTATGGTTCGGTTTTTCTCCTTTTGATTTCGGTTTATTCGGTTTGATAACTTCAATTTATTCGGTTTAAATACTAACTAGTGCATAGAGTGATAGACTGTAATATTCTAAATTAAAGTACTCAAAAGTACAAAACTAAAAACATTGGTTGACAAAAGTTTTGTCCAAAATTAGCAAATATAAACCCAGAGAGAGAAATACATTAAAGAATAAATTTGATCATTAAAAATATCTTATTTTCTTAGGGTTAATTGATGAACTTAGAGAATAAAAAAAGTTAAAATTAAAATCTATTTATGTTATAATTAATAATATGTGTATTGTGTAATATAATATATATATATTTTCGGTATCAGTGTTTTGGTATTTTATTTTAAAATACAAAATACCATACCTAATACCAATATTTTTTAAAACTTAAACCAAATACCATACCGAATACCAAAATATCGAATACCAAATACCAAAATCTTCGATTTCGGTGCGGTAATTTGGTATTTACCAAATTATGCACAGTCCTAGTTAGTAGCATTGTGTATATATACTTGGTACTCTCTCTGAATACAATAGAGGATTTCATTTTCTCAGTTTCACATAGTCGGTGACCTCATTTTCCTTTCTCCTCTCTTCTCCTTCTTCTTCACCATAACTGCTCAGCTATAATTATTCTGAATCGCCATTGCCATGGCTGTTAACAAATATCTCTTCATTGAATATTTATTTTATTTTATGTGTTATCTCCATCTTTAAAAATAATTATTACTAAGGGTAAAAAAGAAGAAAAAAAAAACAATCAATTTTGTCTTGAACTTCTAAAATGATAAATAATTTGAGATAACTATTTTTAGTAACTGTTAATATTAGACGGAGGGAGTACAAGAACTTGGCTAAAATGAGAACTGACATTTTAGTTATTCGTTTGACATTAATCACAAATAATTTGAGATAACTATTTTTAGTAACTGTTTATTAGAGGAAGGGAGTACAAGAACTTGGCTAAAATGAGAACTGACATTTTAGTTATTCGTTTGACATTAATCACGAACATAAATACTTCTCTTTCGTCTACGATGAACTAATTTTCCTCTCCCTTTAATATTCCTTATAGATCATTGTATCATCCAATACATTAAATTTATAAGCAAAGTCGATATCCCAGTTGTTTATGGATCATACGGTTAATTATTATTTTTTATAATCCTCTAGTTTTTATATATAGACGTAACCACATGGTATTTACAATTTTAAACATTTCAAATGCCTAACGGGCAAACTTCGGTTACGACTACGGTTCAATATTGAGCCTGAGGCTGTGACCTCATATATTGATAAGTCATGTAAGTGTTTGACGAAAAAGTGTTAAGCTTTTTGTTAAACCAATTAATGAGAAAATAGAGGGTCTAATTAAATGTAATAAATTCTAAATCTAAAATTGAGGTATATCAGTGATATGGGACCGTGTTCAAGAATGACAAATATCAAGTATATGTTCAATGATTGTCATTGAATATAGTGATAGAAGCATGCAATAAATGTAGATAATGGCAATAAATGTAATAAGGAGGAATTTATCACCCGAATGTTAGGTGACTTGGATGATTCTCCTTCCTGACAACAACGTGGGGTGGTAGAAAGTGAAGATAGACAAAGAATCTTTGGATCTTGTGAATGAACAATGTAATCAGTGAACAAGACAAGGTTTTGTATTTTCTTTATAGTCAACCCTTTACAATGTGCTCTTATCAAAAAGTGAAGATGCCCCACTTGTTCTTTTCTCTTCCAATTTATAGGGGATCTTCCTGAAAACCCTAAAAAGGTACACCTGAATATTCCTTCGCTCTATTCTAATTTATCCTACCGTTATTCTCATACACCCTTTGCTCGACCCCGACACTAATCTTTCTTAAGGCGACTCCTCGCCCTCATGCCGTGATCGGCTTAATCCTCGACCACGTCAATTTGCAGCTATTAAGTCTAATCCAAATTTTGACCAATACAGTTAGTCCCTCCGCTTGTTGAGGTCGTGATCTTGGACGTCCTCGATAAGCGGATCCTGTCTGCAGCCGTTTAGAGAAAATTTGGTCGTGACGATTGAATCGAAGCCGAGGTCGAGTTGGCGGCGGGGTTGTGGTTGGTGTGGCTATCGTAGGATGACGTCATTCCACCCGCGTCATCATTACGCGTCTTCCTTATGCAATGTCTGTGCTTCTGTCGCTTCGGTTTTGGTTCCGTTGACGGCTCTTTGCCTAGATTCCAGTGTCACCCAACCCTATAAGTGGAGGAGAGGGGTTTCATTTCGAAACTTTCAGTATTCCCCTCGTTGCATGCATATCGTTTTTCTTTGATCTTCTTCTTGGATCTCCACTTCTGATTTCTTGCAATTTCTTCAATTTCAGTCCCTGATTTCTTTCCCGGCTGATATCTTCTTCCTCCGACTTCGCTGTACACACTTTACTACGGAAACATGTCCAATTCCCCTCATATTTATGACAGAGTCACTGATGTCACTCCTTTAACGGTGGCCATTCCTTCCGGTGGTGAGGAATTCATGACTGAGGAGGAAGAAGGTTTCCCCACCGTGGAAGAGGTGGTTCCCAAGAATCCTTTGGTCAGAGATGACTTCCCAAAGGAACCTGCTCCCGCTCCTTCTCAAGAGCTTTCTGAGATGGGGCTGCGTCAGATAGCCGACCTCTGGTCCAAATACCGTATTCCTTCTCACGTCGAGATTATTTCGGCGGGAGATGATATAGTTCAGGTTCACCGACCTGGATATTGTGCTTTATATGTTTACCCATTCTTAGTAGGTTTTTCTCTTCCTCTCCCCCCATTAGCGGAGGAGTTTTGCCGCTTTTACAACGTCTGCCCGGCGCAGCTCTCCCCTTATTTATACAAAGTTTTTCTGATGCTAGCGAAGTATGCAGAGTTGGCTGGCTGTGAGGTCAATATTTGCCATCTGCTGCATCTATTCTCGCCTAGCTTCTATAGAGGCACGTTGATAGATCTGCGACATCATGGGATCAAAGGGTTGGTGGCCGGGATGGATGATAAGGCGAAACGGCGGTTCTGGCATAAATACTTCTTTATCAAAACCGAGCACCTACCGGGTTTCCCGAGCAATGGAACTATATCGTAAGTATCTTGCCGTATGTTCGTTATTTTCTTTCTTCCTCTTCTTTCATTTTTGACTCTCATGGCTTCCTTGTTTCTAGCTGAGAGGCGTGCACCTTCTCCCGTCTTTGATATTGAAGATTGGGTGGCTCGCGTATTACCCAACACCATGGGAATTCGCGACTGGGCGTCCTTTTACAAGCGCTTTGGACCCAAGACTCCGTCTGGTAAGTGTTTTTTCTACCTTAACTTATTGCCGTTCACTATTGCCTCTTGACACGACCTTCCTTTGGTGCTAGGTCAGCGAGTTTCCAAAAAGGCAAAGGCTCTAGTGCCTGCATTTCGCCAGGCTGTCGCATCGGCTGGAATGTAGTTTACTTTACCTGAGTCCGCTCGAGGAGGTCGGACCCAAGTTGCGCCGATAAGGGACTCCGCCCCTCAAACTGTTGCTCTGTCGGATGAGATCTCTTCTCGGCCTATCTTTCATCTTGTGGATGAGTCATCTCACGGCGAGGAGGCATCGCCAAGGAAAGGACGAAGGGTGGAGACCGGGAAGGCCATTGTCGCTGATGTTGAGCCGGAAAGATTCATTGCTTTGGGAGCGAAATCGGTGCTTACACCAAATGTCGAGGTATTTTTTGCGGTGGGTGCCGCCATGGAGGGGAGGTCCTCTGAGGTTGAAGGGGTTCGCGGTGACGGAGAGCTTATGCGGGCTACTGAAGGCGGCTCGTCATCGGCGGTTGGGAGAGGTAGAGCTTTCCCTGCGGGGGATGATGACTCTGGTTCAGACATCGACCCTGAGGAGATACGGACCTTTGTGGAGAGGAATGCTCGTGTGGAGATAAGGACGGAGGGTCCTACTCAGCATATAGTCATTCCCGTGGACTATGACCTCTTGGCAAACATCATAACGGGTGGTTCCGGCCTTTGCTCCCCTGTGCGCGGCTTCCGATAATACGACGCTACAGATGCTGAAAGATGTGGATCTGTCGTTGGGTATATCTGGCATGGCCCTGCGAGTGAGTTTTCTTTTCCATGTTAGGTTAAGTTTGCTTCGTATGTGTAATTTCTTACACTGACCTCTTCTTTTTTTTTTCATGTCAGACTCTTATTATGGGGATTGAGTGCGACCGGCGGGAGGAGCGGAGGACGACCATTTTTAAGAAGATGACCTCCAAGTACAAAGAGTATCTTACCAAGCACCGAACGCTGGCCGACTTTCTCAGCCAGGATGGCCAGTTTCAGTCACTCCGTGATGGTCTCAAATAGAAGGACGATGAGCTGTCGAAGAAGGACGAAGAGCTGAAGGAGAGGGACGAGGAACTTATGAGGTCCATCAGTAGGTGCAGCGTGTGTCGACGCCCCTTTTTTCTCGCGAAATCGGGTTTACGACATTCGGGAAGACAACTCTATTCCCGTTTGGGAATTGGGTTTTTGGAATTGAAGAGTCGCCACCTAATGATTGAGTGCATTAGGACACTAAGAAGGATTTTGAATTGGAAAACCAGAGTTCGGGTAAGGGCTAGAAATTATCTCGAGGGGAAGGTGTTAGGCACCCCTCAAGATTCACTAGTGTGGTTCCCAGCCATGCTATATTGTGACTTTAATGTAAACAAGTATGCAAATGAATTTACACATAAGGGTCGCTAACAAGCGTGTTGGAATTTATAAATAAAGAAGGAAAAGGGATAATGCAGTAAAAAAAATAAAAGGGAGTTTTGGGTAATTGAAAAGACAGAATTTATTGATATTAAACATAGGGCAAGGGGTCCTAGGTTTATAAATTACATGGATCATCCACACAACACCGGTAACCAATCGTACGCGTAGTGTTATCGTGTCATCATCATCTCCATGTCTACTTCCCACCCCGATAAGGTATTAAGCGCGAAATGGTGTCGTTACCTACAGCGTGCTATTACCCGTCCCACCTATCAGTCCTGGAGGCTTTAGGACCACTAATCCTAAAGGGAGGGAGCTTGGCTTTTCAGAGGTTCAAAAGGTTAAAATGCTAAGGCGTCAGGCAAAACACATAAAACAATTATGGGAGCAAAAAAGCAATTAAGGCTCAGACAAACCTCCTTTAATCACAGAAATCATGTAGTTTAGCACGTCTTACATATACTGATTAGGTCCAAATTATGCTTAACGTTAGGCAGGCTGGTTCATTACATATTTTTAGACAAGAAGTTCGCATTAGGCTCGCCTGGCTGTAACTTATCGAAGACTGGTGCAATTAATTAACTACTTACTTGTTTGCCTAGGTGATGGCATTTACTGGTTTCAGGAATAAGGAAGTGAACTGATTACTGAAAGTTGCCAGTTTTAATAGAATGATACGAGTTCTGCATTTGGTTACTACTGGCGGACTAATCTTAAAACGAGTAATTCAGATTGGGTTGATAGTTCCTATAGGCATGCTTTCTAGCGTTGTTAATTTTACACACTTTTTACAGGCGTGGCAAGAGTGCAGAAAATCCTACGAGCATGGTATCTAGGATGCAATTGATTATTATTTTGACCTATAACTGTTTGCCTAATGATAGATGCAAAAATGCAGAATCTTAAAGACATGGTTCCTACATGCGGAATTCTTATGAGCAGGATATCTATATGATAGGCAGAGTTCTTATGAGCATGATTTCTATATATATGAAAGTGCAGAGTTCCTGTGAGCATGATTTCTATAGATGAAAGTGCAGAAATAAGCATGATTTCTATATGTGAAAGTGCAGAAATTCAAAGAAAAACTCCTATAGGCAGGATATCTACCCTTATGCATACACAGATAACCCTCCCCTTTTTACTAAAACCCCATAAGTTATTTCAAAATTTATTACAGACCAAATGAATCAAACAGAGAATAAAATTACATCAGAGCTTTTAAGTTGCATCCAAGGAGCCTAATTCAGACCCAAGGTCTAACAACATGATATGAGCCAACTGCCGGGATCAAGTTCTAAGGCCTTTCTCTTATCTGGAATGTGTCAAATTTCCAAGGAGATTCAAGAACTCCAGGTAATGCTGACACCAAGATATCATTACAGAACTGAATTAAAGTGCAGTGTGGAAGGGCCAGCCCTCCAATGTCCAAGTTCAGAGGGAACTCAAGGTCCCAAGGCAAGGCTCATTGGAGGGGGGCAGAACTTAGAACCTAGGAACAAGTGTAAGTGAAATAGATGGAATTAGGGGATGCCAAGGCAGGCTGGTGGTCATGCCCAGCAACATAGAATGCTGGCACACCCCTGACCAACCCACTAGCCAAACATTGGAGAGTCAGGACCTATTGAAGGTCAAAGCGTGGCCTGGGCAGTAATTGGGATACTGTCATGCCAAGGTTTCAACTCAACACATAAAGGGGATTAGGGGTAGGGCTTCATATGAGAATAGAAGCAAAGAAAGGAAAAATACTTAGCATAAGTTACGAAGCATGAACAGCAAACTACACAAAAGAATGAGACTATAGAATAAACACATAGGGATGAGGCAAAAGTTTAAATAAAGGCGTACCAGTTTCAGAAAGAGACAAGCAAAAGAGAACAGAAGTCTTGCAAAGAAGCCACAGCACAAACAGCAAGAGAGAATACTTTGTGTGTGAGTGTGAGTTCAGAAAAGACTCTAGTGTTTTTCTTGTGTTTTTTTTTTCTTTTTTGGTGTTAATAAAAGAGCAGGTATTTATAGTGTGAGAAACATGCAGAAATAAGGTAAGGACTGTAATTCAGACATAATTGAGGAATATGTGTCTTATTAAAATCAAATCAGTATCAAAGACTTCCTTTAATAAAGCAATTAAACCAAACGGTAGCATGCAAGTGTTAAATAAGGAAAGAAATCACGCGGGGCTGGACATGACAAATAAGGAAATATTTTCAGCACAGTACGAGTATACCACATGTATTAGGGGTTAAGTTCATTAGACCTTAATTAAGGAAAGGTCTGTAAGAATCCCATACTAATGTAATTAAGGTAATGGGATCAAATCAACTTAAGTAGAAAGGCAGGGTCGAAGGGAAAATATTTCAATAAGTCCAAGAAACAAAGGAAATCAAAACAATAAAGGAAAGAATCAATTCAAGAGTGCAATCAGAATTACACAAAGAGATTTGAAATCAGTCCACAATCAAGGTTATTTTGAGAGGGAAATTTGACCTATAAAGAGTGCATAAACATTAAGCATGCGAGGCTGGATTTAAGACAAAGAAGAGTGTCATGCAATCAAAGAAAATCAGTGAGTAGAGGACCATAGGAACCTGGTAGTCATCTCAGAGAAGAGGGAATACCAGATAGCATGCGAAAGGTCAAGTAAAGAGGTCAGAATCGTATGAAGAAACAAAGTTGACACAAAGATCTCGAAACTCAGTCGAACAGTAGAGGAAGCAACTTCAGGAACTCAAATAGGTCCAAAGAGACTAGAGTTTTGAAATCAACACGTTCAGAGATAAGAAACAAACAAATCACATAACAAATAACCTCAAAACTCGAATGAACCCCCAAATTCTAGGGTTTTTACCATTAATCGAGTCTAGAGATGAAGACAAGTAAGTCAGGCAAAAATATTAACGGAATAAGAGCAGAAACCATAAAGGAACACGTATTTCCCAGTAGAAGAAACTCATGAATAACATAATAAAGAACAATCTTGCAAAAAAAAATACAGTAGAAGAACTCGTGAGAACAAGGTAGAAGTAACATAGTAGAAGAAGCACATAAAGATCATAGAAGAAACATAGTAGAAGAAACATAGTAGAAAAAAACATATAAGAATCACAGTAGAGCATGTTAAAAGATCAAAGAAATCCTAAATCGGGGAAGATGAAAAGGTTAAAAAGCAAGTTTTGAAAGAAACTTTTGAGAAAACGTTTGAGACCCCAAGATAAACACAGATCTAGGACAGATCTAGAGAAATCAGAAGAACCTCGAAAGGTTAGGGTTTCAGAAGAAACCTAGAAGTGAGAAAGGCTTGGAAAACTCGTGGATCTAAGCCGGAGAAGACCATGGAACCCTGAATCGAAGGAGATCTAGGTAGAGATCTTCAAGGTCAGGCCTTGAATCTTCAGAAAACCGGTGTATAAGAGCACCAGGGGGTGGGTGTGAGATCCCCATAGCTTTGGTGGCCATAGATTCCGGTGGATCTCTGGTCTGAGACAGCAAGAGGCGGCTAGGGTTTGAGAACCCTTGAGAGAGTTTGAGAGAGTGGAGGGTTTCAGAGGCGGCGGCTGAGGAGAAAATGAGGTAGGGTAAGGGGTCGTTTGAATTAAAAAAGGAAAGGGATGAGGGAAGATCAACGGCTGGGATTAAATGGGTTAAATGGGGACCGGGTTTGGGTATGATAAGAAAGGGTATGGGTCGGGTTATAATAAAATTGGGTCGTTTGATTAGGGTGTGATTGGGGTCCATTTGGGCTAAAATTGAAATACAAAAGGGTTGCCATTTAATAGCCAGTTTTTCCCTTTTAATTTATAAAAATAGTAAAAAATGACTTGAAAATAAATTAAAGGTATTGGACCAATTAATAACATATAAATATTAATGTAAAAATACTAAAAGTGATTTTATTACTATAGAATGCTGTTAATAGTAAAATAGGCTATAATTACAATTATATGCAATTAGCTTAAAAAATACCAAATAAATGTATAAAAATATACAAAAATTACACCAATTATATCTTAGGGTAAATATGAGAACGAAATAAATTATTCACTAAAAAATTGCTAGTTTGGGAATAATTATTGAATTTTGTAGTATTAAAATAGACAATAAATTGGTTTTAAAATCTTAAAAAATAAAGGAAAAATACCAAAACTTTGGGGCATGCTTATATATGCCTGTACATGCTATTTTGAAAGTATTTTGCATATATAAAAATATAGGGAAAAATTGGGTATCAACAGCGTGCTTGAGGCAGCACTAAAGGCCAAGGAGGACGAGCTCGAGGTGAGCAAGGGGGTGATGGCCGAGAATGCTGACCTTCAGGCGCAAGTGGCATCTTTAATGGTTGAACGCGAGCGGAGGGAGGCAAGAGCTGCCGGTCTGACGGATGAGCTGAGTGCCAAGATCAAAGAGTTGGGTCGGGCTGAGAAAGTCAGAATGGCCGCTGTGGCTGAGGTGGCGGCCCTAGATGACGCTTTCCGTGTTTGCAGGTCCGAGCAGACTAATGAGGCGGAGACGTCGCCGCTCAAGGTGGCGAGGTTGGAGGAGCGGATCATGGGTTTGGAGGCGGAGCTGTTTGAGTTAAATGAGCAAGTCGTTGCCCTGAGGGCCGAGAAGACACAACAGCAGGCACAACCGTCTACATCTCACACTTCCGCTGATCCGGTGTGTCGCGGGAGTTGTAAATGTGGGTCCATACCAAGGCTCAACTTGACGTATACAAGTCTTTGTAGGTTGCCGGGAAGGTTTCCAAGGCGGAGCTTGAGGGCGTCTGTGTCAAGGCACGTGCCACTCGTGAAGCTTGTGGTTATGACCCTGGTACACCCGGCGGGGATGGTGATGACGATGCCGCGGTTGGGCTTGCCTCTGATCCTTGGTATGATGACGAGTATGCTGATGGAGACGATGTCGCGTGAAGCTTTTGTACTTAGTGTTTTTTTGGCTTTGCTATTTTTGTGAGGAGGTTCTCGAGCTCTCTGTAAAAAGTATTGTAATCCGACAATTGAAATGGAAAATTGCCTTTTTGCTATGTATTTTCGGATTCCCGTTCTCTTCTTTTATTTTTGCTATGCAGGAAAATCCCTGATTTTTTGGCTGTTTGAATGCAATGTTGATTTTGTCATGGTCGAACATAAACCGACTTGAGGCCGAGTATTAATTAGCTCGAACAAGGTCGAGGTTTGATGAGGTCGAAAATTAACTAATTCGAGCGAGGTCGAATGTTAAGTAATTCGAGTGAGGTCGAATATAAAGTGATTCGAGCGAGGTCGAATGTAAAGTAATTCGAGCGAGGTCGAATGTAAAGTAATTCGAGCGAGGTCGAATGTAAAGTGATTCGAGCGAGGTCGAGTGTAGAATGTAAAATGATTTGGTGGAGTTGTGCAAAGATGCTGCATGCTGCTTTATTTCATTCATTGGAGAATATTACATGTTTTTGTTTGTTCCGTACATACATTTGAGAAGTTCCAGTCTACCTAGTCCCTTCATCGTGCGGCCTGGAAAAGTAGTCGATAGGCGGGCGATGAATTATACTTGAACTTCGAGACGTCCTCTTCGTTGCCTCATTAAAAACCTCTCCGATAAAACCCAATTGGGACAAAACCCAGGTGAGGGAAAAAGAGTACGACTTGGAGGGCGTCCTTCTCAGAAGTTGAAAGTATTTGAGGTTGTCACAACCCAAGTTCGCCCTCCTTGAACAGTCGTGACTGCACCTAGTCTCTACGACTAGGTAAGCCTAACAAATGCGGAAAAGAAATAATTGCAGACAAGAAACAAATAAAAAGAACGAGATAACAAAGTATAGCAGTGTTTAAGATGCCGGCCGACATATAACAATACAAGATTTCCAACTGAACACTCCCAAAACCCGGAATCCCATGAATCACAAGCTAAGAGTACATAAAATGCTCTAACTCCAAAAATATCTAACAACAACGAGATACAGAAGGGCTATACTACTACAGAGAATGGAAAGGGACTCCTCGGTCTGCGGACGCGACAGATATACCTCGAATCTCTATAGAAAGCGCATCGCCTCAAGGGTGATAAGACTGAGTTGAAGTACCTGGATCTGCACATGCAAAAACATGTGCAGGAAAGGGCATGAGTACACCACAGCGGTACCCAGTAAGTGCCAAGCCTAACCTCGGTCGAGTAGTGACGAGGAAGGTCAGGGCCCTACTAGTCATATACAATAATATATAAGGAAAATGAGAAGTAATAAAGAAATACAGTTAATGAGAGAAACAACAACCACAACCAAGGCAATAATCACAGAAGGTATACAACTCAACTAGAGATAACAACCGGGGGTCTACCAGGATCCCGTCCTGTAGCCCCAAAAGTAAATAATTAGTGGATCTCCCGAGTGTTGTCCCCTAGTCCATATCACTGTGCAGGGGGATCTACCGGAATACCACATCCGTAGTCCCAAATAAACAGACAAGGGGGATCTACCGGGAACCGGCCGTAGTCCCAATGTAAACACGCAGCAACAACACAAGAATAATCAACTCAATTCAATTTAATATCAAAATAGACAAGTAATTCTAATCCTAGCATGCTGCACAGAGTTCAGATAAGGCAGTTTGAGCAAGCAGGCAATTTAGTCATTCAGGCATGTTTTCCTAAGCTAACAGTAAGCTCAAAGTTCAAGTAGTGTAAACAGTAAAGTAAAATACGAAATATAGATACTTAAATGGAAAACAGGATCTTTCGACAATCAGCACAAGTACGCGCTTGTCACCTCACGCACAAGGCATTTCAGATATCACAGTACCAAATCCTAAGGGGAGTTCCCCCACACAAGGTTAGACAAGCCACTTACCTCGAACCAGCTCAATCAATTCAATACCACGTTCTTGCCACGAGTATCCGACTCCAAATGGCCCAAATCTATTCAAAGTAATTGCATAATGTAAATAACACTTCAAGTAACTAATTCAACTAATTAATTCTAAGCTAATACGCGAAATTAGGAAAAATAACCAAAATTCCCCCAGGCCCACACCTCGGAATCGGGTAAAATTTACATCAATGGAATCCTTATCCTCCCACGAGTTCATGCTATCAAATTTACCGAAATCCAACCACAAATGACCCCTCAAACCCCTAATTTTTGGTCTCCAATTACATGTCCTAGTTGTTCAATTTCAACCACTAATTTTCCACCAATTACAAGCCTAATCCGTGAAATAACACCATAGGAATCGAGTTTTATGTTCAACAATCTTACCTCCATGAAGTTCCCTTGAATTCTCTCTTCAAAATCTCCCAAAAAGCTCCAAATCCATCTTAAAAATGGTGAAATAACCAAAGATTCGCGAAGGAAACCTTTTATATTTTCTGACCCAGGCTTTTCGCACCTGCAGTCCCTACAACGCACTTGAGATACCGCAACTACGGCCCAAGCACCGCATCTGCGATTTTCACTTAAAACCAAAATTCCGCACTTGCACCTCACCTTCCACACCTGTGGTTCCGCTGGTGCGACCAATTATCCGCACCTGCGCCTTAGCCCTTCACGCCAACTGCCGCATTTGCGGCTAGCCTTCCGCTTCTGCGGGCTCGCACCTGCGGTCCCCTAGCCGCAGGTGGGGTTATGACAGCAACAGAACTCCTTCAGCTGCCAAACTCAACTCAAAATCACCCGTTAACCACCCGAAAGCACCCCGAGGCCCCCGGGACCTCAACCAAAGGCACGAACAAGTCATATACCACCTTCCAAACTTGTACCAATCCTCAAAACACCTAACACAACATCGAAACATCGAATTAGCCATGGATTCAAGCCTAAGAACTCTAAAAACTTCCGAATTCCGCTTTTGATCAAAAAGTCTATCAAACCTTGCCCGATTCACCTAAAATTTTGCACACACATCCCAAATGACACAATGGACCTATTCCAACTTCCAGAATTCCATTCTGACCCCGATATCAAAGTCTCACTATCGAACCGGAAACTTCAAAAATTCAATTTTTGGCATTTGAGGCCTAATTAAGCTACGGACCCCCAAAACATAATTCGAACACGCCCTAAGCCCGAAATCACCCAACGGAGCTAATGGAACTCACGGAATTCCATTCCGAGGCCATCTTCACACTGCTCTGACTACGGTTCAAATTCTAAAACTCAAACTCTCATTTAGGGACTAAGTGTCCCAAAACTCTCCGAAACCCCAAATAAATCCTCCCGACAACTCACAATAACAGAAACAAACACGGGGAAAGCAGTTAATTGGGGATTGGTGCATTAATTCTTAAAACGACCAGCCGGGTCGTCACAGAGGTGGGCGACGTTCCAATTGTTTGGTAGTAGTGTTCCCTCCATTGTTTCTAGTTGGAATGATCCTTTGTTTGCTGCTGCCATGATTTTGTATGGCCCGTCCCAATTGGTTCCTAGTTTACCTTCTCTTGGGTCTTTGTTCGCCTGTGTTTTGGCCTTGAGTACATAGTCCTCGACTTTGAGTGGTCGTACTTTGGCCTTCTTGTTGTAGTACCGTTCTGCTTGCTATTTTCGGGCTATCATTGTTATGTAAGCCATGTATCTTCGCTCCTCTGCTTCGTCAAGGTCTTGTTTCCTGTTCTCGTCATTGCTTGGTCCGCTCTCATTGGAGTATCTCAAACTTGGTTCCCCGACCTCGACTGGTATCTGTTGATACCCAATTTTTCCTATGTATTTTACACTCAAAATACTTTCAAAATAGCATGTGTATGCATATATAAGCATGCCCAAGAGTTTTGGTATTTTTTCCTAATTTTTTAAGATTTTTAAAATCAATTATTGTCTATTTTGGCAGTACAAAATCCAATAATTGTTCCCAAATTTATCACTTTGGTGAATAATTTATTTCTATTCTCGTAGTTACACCAAGATATAATTAAGGTGGTTTTTGCATATTTTTATAAATTTATTCGGTATTTTTAAAGCTAAATGGCATATAATTGCAATTATAGCCTATTTTTACGATTAACAACATTTTACAATTATAAAATCATTTCCAATATTTTTAGATCAATATTTATATATTATTAATTAGTTCAGTGCTTTTAATTTGTTTTTAAAATCATTTTAACTTTTCTATAAAATAAAAGGGGGGAAATTAGCTATTTAACACATAGCCCATTCCTATTTCAATTACAGCCTCAATTTAACCCCCAATTCCACCCTAATTAAACGACCCAACTTCAAATTTTAACCCAAACCCCACAACCCATTTTCAGACCCGCCCAGCTTCTCTTTTAATCCTGGCCGTTGATCATTTTGATCAAACGCCATGATCCGTTCTTTCCTTTTTAATTCCCATACCCCCCTTAACCCTAATTCACTCTATCAGATGTGCCGCCTTTGAACTCTCTTCACCTCCTAGATCCTCTCTAGCCCTATCCGACCTACTTCCGTCCTATTTCCATCGGAATCCATGGCATTCTTGGCCAGAGGTGGCCTGTACTCACTCTCCTTCACCATTAAACCTAAGTTGACCAAAGCTCGGAGGCCGACTTCCATGGCTTCCCTTAGATCTATCTCAGATCTGCAAGATCCATGGCCTCTCCGGCCATTCTTCGGCGAGTTCGAGCAATATGAGCCTCTTCGACTCAGGATCCGACTTTCCTCAAGACCTTCTCATTCTAGGGTCTTCTCTACTGATTTTTAAAGTTGTCTAAGGTTCTCTACGTGCCTATTTCTTCCAGATTTGTGACATGCTTGATCTTTACTTGACGTTTTAAGGCTTTTCCCAAAATATCGTTTTTAAAATTGTTCAAGTTCGATTTTTTAGGGTTTCTGGAAAAAGCTTCTATAAATGTTTTCTGACTCTTTTGCTCTCTCTTCATCTGTGTTTTATACTCGTATGTTTATTTCTCATTATGCTCAAGTTTGCTCTCTCTTGTTTCTTTTCCGATTATACAAGACTTTTTCTATTCTTTGTTCACATGTTAACTCGAGTGTTTGTTCGTCACTCTTTGCTATATGTGTTTAGTCCTGTGCTCTTTGATTTTGTTTCCCCTTACTGAGTTTTGTTGATGTTTCTGCTAAGCATGTTCTTACCTACTTTGTTTAAAACTTCTGAAATTTGTTTGAATTCTAAGTTTTTTCAAGCATGACTTTGAATCGATGTGTTTGCTATCACGTATGTTTGCCTCTCAGAAGTCTTTGAAAAGGATCTCTGAGCCTCTCTCAGTGACCCTATCTTCTCACCTCTGACTCTATTCAAAACCCTAGGTTTTGGGGTTTCTTTGATAAGTGACATTGGGGTTCCACTTTGAGACCCTAGGTTTTCAGACTCGCTGTGAGTCTGTAATTGGAACTCGAAATCCTATTTGCTTGTGACTCTGGAACTGTCATTGTTAGACTCTTTCTTTGTTTAAGCTGTATGCTTTTTATATGAGAAAAAAAAACTCCTCTTTCTAAAAGGTTTCACCAGCCAAGTGATTGATTTCGAAATCCCTTTAATAAGGCTAATGATCCCTTGCTGATTTCTTTAGATTGAATCTCCTTTACCCTACTGGCTGTTTTCTTGGTCTTTTTGTGTAAAAATCCCATGCTTGTGATGTTTTCCTTAAATACATGGTCTTGTGTATCTCTTCTGTAATTTTGTACCAGTTTGAATTATTTCTATACTTATATAACTCTTTCCTTAATTACTTGGGATTCCTTGTGATTACAATTGGATCCGGGATCCTCTTGATTGATTTTCGAACTGATGTCCTATTTTACTTTAATAAACACACTACTATTCCAACCTTTCCTTAATTACTCACTATGTATTTGGTCTTGTTTATGCACTGTGTGGTTTCCTTGCCCTAATTAGACTTATTAAACTGATATTCTTCCTTATTCTGCCTTGACTAGCTGTTTGAACTAGACTCCCCAATTAAAGGAGTCCAGTTGTCTTAATTGATACTAATTGATTGTTATTTCCATGTTTGTGCACTCTTTGCCTATGTATTGCCTGTTTTTCAAAACTATATAAAGACTAGTCTTCCCACTTTACAAGACACGAACATACACACTGAAATACACGAACAAAAACACTTCTACCTACTTGGAATTCTGCTTTGCTTGAGATTTTGGAACTGCTGTTTGCAATTTGGCTCTCTCAAGGCTACTGTTTTCTTACTTGTTTTCCTTTGAAACTGGTATGTCTTTTATTTAAACTTTCTGCTTCACCACTATGTGTTTACTCTATAGCTTCAGTCTTTTGTTTGCTTTACTGTTCATGTTCTGTAACTTGTGCTAAATATTTTTCCTTCTTTGCTTCTGTTCCTGTATGGATCCCTACCCCTATTCCCTTCTATGTGCTGAGTTAAGGTCTTGGCCTGACAGTATCCTAATTACTGCCCAGGCCATGACTTGATCCACAATGGATTCTAACTCTCAATGTTTGGCTAGCAGGCTGGTCAGGGGTGTGACAGCATCCCAATTGCTGGGCATGACCACCAGCCTGCCATGTCTCTCCCTGATTCCCTTCCCCCTATGCACTTACACTTACTCTTAGACTCTAAGTTCTGCCCCTCACTTCTGAGCCTTGCTTTGGGACCTTGAATTCCCTATGAACTTGGACATCTGAGGGCTGGCTTTTCCACACCGCACTATGCTCTTGATTCTGAAATGTTTTTGGGGTGTAAGCACTGCCCGGAGTCCCTTTGAGATTCTTGAGAACTTTGACACACTCCAAATATGAGAAAATCTTTTGGAAGTCATATCATGGAAGTTGGTTTATCTCATATTGTTGGACTTTGAGTCTGAATTAGGCTGATTAGATGTAGCTGATGTAATTTTTACTTTCTTTTTGATCCATTCGGTCTGTAATAACATTGTAATAACTATTGGGGATGGATAGTGGAAAGGGATGGGAATGAATGCATGTAAAGGTAGAAAACTTGCCTATAGGGTCTTTTATAATTTTGCATTTCTGCGCTTAGAAAGCATGCCTATAGGATCTTTTATAATTCTGCATCTTCTACGCTTAGAAAGCATGCCTATAGGATCTTCTATAATTTCCACATTTCTGCATGTAGAAAACCTGCCTATAGGTCATTCACAATTTCTGCACTTCTGCATTTAGAAAATATGCCCTATAAGTTTTTCTACGCTTCTGCACTTCTGCATTTCCGCATTTTAGAGATCATGCCAATAGGTTCTGCATATAAAATCATGCCTTAAGTTTTTCTGCATGTACACACCATTAGGCAAACAATCTTAGGCTTAATAATAACCAATTCATTCTAGATATCAGGTCTATAGGACTCTTGCATTTATACAACTGTTTTTCAAAAACCAATGACGCTTAGAGATCATGTCTATAGGAGCAAATTAACTGAATCAGTTTGCGTTTTGAATCTAGAATCAGTCATAAGTCTGCAGATCTTTGTTGATAAAACCAACAAACCTCCTCCTTAAAATCAGTATACTCCTACATTGTTAGATATCCTGCCTATAAGTTTCACCTAGGTAAACCAGTAGGTAATTGATTAACTGTATCAGCTCTGATAACTACATCTAGTCAAGGCTAATTCGGACTCCTCATCTGAGAAATATGTGATGAATCAGCCTATCCTACGCCTTAATTTAATTAAAGACCTAACCAGTATCTGAAGTCATGCTATGTATTTGCATTTAAGTGAGGAGGCCTGTTTGAGCCCTAATTGTTGTTTGTCTCCCCCTATTTGACTATATGTTTTGATTGTCGCCTAGATTTTTATCCTTTCTTGAACTTCTGAAAAGCCCCAATTCCCTTCCCTTTAGGACTAGTAGTTCCAATGCCTCCGGAACTGATAGGATCGGGACGGGTAATAGCATGCAATAAGTAACGATACCATTCCGCGCTTCAATACCTTAACGGGGTGGGAAGGGTAGACATGGAGATGATGATCACGTGATAACACCATGCGTACGATTGGCTACCGGTGTTTTGTGGATGATCCATGTATTTTACAAACCTAGGACCCCCCCCCCCCCTTCCTTTATGTAATTATTTTAGATTGACAATTTTTTCAGTTCTTTAAAATTCTGCATTTTGTTTCAGTCATTAAAATTTCCCCTTTAATTTTTGCAGTGTCCTCTTCTTCTAAATAAAATTTTCTGCTCACCCACTTCTGTATCTGATTGTTTATATTTATTATTTGGTCCCCTTTTTTTTTGCACTTAGACATTCTTTCAAATAACTAGGAAATCACCTATTCAAAATTTCAGCATGCTTCGTAACCATTATACATATCTACTCGAGGTCCTTATGTGAAATTGTCTTGTATGCTTACTTGCTTTAAAGTCACAATTGTAGCATGGCCGGGAACCACACTAGTGGATCTTGAGGGGTGCCTAACACCTTCCCCTCGAGATAATTTCTAGCCCTTACCCAAACTCTGGTTTTCCAACTCAAACCCTTCTTAGTGTCCTAATGCACTTAATCATTAGGTGGCGACCCTTCAAACTTCAAAACCCAATTCCCAAAAGGGAAAGGAGTTGTCTGCCCAAATGTCGTAAACCCAATTTTGCCTTTTTAAAGGGAAAAGAGGGGGCATCGACAGCATGGCGACTCTGCTGGGGATTCATTCTTTAGGATTTTACCATTTCATGTTATTTGTGACTTTATTGCTTCTTTATTGCTTTTATTTAATGTCTTTATTTCTCGTCTACTTCGAAACCGACTTGGCTCTTTGTTTTCTTTTCTTTAATGCTTTTACTGCTTTCCTTCAATACTGTTGTTATTACGAGCAATTATTGTAATCATTACTTTATGAACGTGCAAATACGTGACAACTTGTTTCATTCTTGTAATTGCATCTTCAACATCATATTCCACTCGTGCCAAACAAATAAAATAGCAACGCTTATAATGAGTGGTTGCGCCCTTCCGATATTATCACCCCCTAAATTTGGCAAAGGCGTATTTGCGGTAAAACCAGTCGATCAGCGGTGCAGTCGACGGTTCCGTGCCTTTCCCTCTTGAGTTGTCCGCTCAAGGGTACCGGTCTAATACCCCATAGAAACCTTATTCTATTTAAATTGTGCATGCATCACTGTCAAACCTAGCCGAGTCAGTTATGTTGTCCACATAATGACTCTTTAAGAGAGCCTTGTCCAAAGTCCACTGGGTTTCCTTGGAACCCAAACGGACACTACCACGTCTGTGCATTTATTTGGAGAGCTAAATGCCATTTATGCTAATTATTGGTTTAAATAAGTCAAGTCCGGCGGGGTAAGGGTCTAACACTTTGTTGTGCAAAAAATGAGGCACGAAGTCCCCAGATTCGGCATGGTAACCAACATTCACCCAAGGTTGCTAAGCTGGTGGGAAGACCTTCACTCCAGCGATCAGACTCTCGTCCGCAAATATTTGGGAAATTTGCCTTCTTTTTTGGAAATCCAACCCGACAACAAAATCATAGAGGTTGCAACTTTATTCTGGAATAGCGACAGATTTGTGTTTCGCTTCGGGGACCTTGAAATGACACCTTTGCTCGAGGAAATAGGAGGGTTAGCTAGTATTCCTTGGGAGACTCCGGGTTTGCTTATGCTAGAAAATCGCAAGGGCAGGGGTTTCTTCAAGATGATGGGACTAAAGAAAAACCCAGACTTGACCTGTTTGAAGGAATCCTACATTCCTTTCGACTATCTGTACGAGAGGTACGGCCATAGCAAGTCCTACCGCACTTACCCAGATGAATTTTCCCTCACCTCATTGGGGCATATCCACAGAAGGGTCTTCGTCTTCATGTTCTGCTTTTTGGGGATGATAGTATTTCCTATAAAGAAGCCTAGGATCCATACTAGACTAGCCATGGTCACCAAGACTCTAATGGAAGGGATTGGCGGGCAGCCTTTTAGCATAGTACCTATGATTGTTGCTGAGATATACCGAGCCCTGGAAAACTGTCAACGAGGGGCCAATCACTTTGAGGGTTGTAACTTACTACTCCAACTTTGGCTCATGGAGCACCTCCAAAAGGGTGAATATCGGCAACAGATTTTGCGCAGAGACTCGGATGATCATACCGCCTTCCATCAGCCAAGGCGAATGAACTATATGCCTAACATGTTTGCTCAACCAGAAGATGCTAAAGGGTGGGTAGAGTTGTTTGAAAATCTGGAGGAAGACAAAGTGCAGTGGATGTTCAAATGGTTCCCTACTGAAGAGTTCATCGTCCGATCTCGGGACGCACCATTTCTTATACTCATTGATCTGAGAGGAACTTATCCCTATGTCCCTCTCCGAGTCATGAGACAGGCAGGAAGAAAGCAGGTCATACCAAAGGTCGACAAGATGAGTCACTTCAGGGCCGACTTCTAAGACGACAATAGCCCATACAAGTGTCAAGCTCAACACATGTGGCACCGCAAAATCATCCTGGGAAGGGATTCCATAGAACCATACAGATACTATACTGGTTATACTCCATACTATCCAAGTTGGTTGGAGGACGATCATAGTGGGTTAGGACAACCCGGGTCCGTTCGAGGTCACAGGGTCATCGACGAAAAGGCTGAAGTACAGGTTAAGTACAATCAATTGCGCAAGAGGATTCGAGAATGCGAAAGTGAGCACCAGGAAATTCAAGAAGCCCATCAAAAGCTGATTGAAGAATGGAAAGATATGGTTGTCAGCGCCAACAAGCGACTGGGGTATTTGGAGCGGGGTTTAGTAGAGTTGGAAAGGAAGTTCATCTAGAGGATCGAAAACTGCCAGAACGCTGAGGGAAACGAATGAGGACACTTGGCTAGAGCCTATTTGCTGTTAGGACTGCGTGAGATGGTAAAGCTGTTCGATGGAGCTAAAGACGCCGAGTCTGGGGAAGGTCCTTCTAGGACCAAGTAGTTAGGAGTCTTTTCTTCGCTTTAAATGTAATAAGGCCAATGGCCATTAGTGACATTTTATTTTCTGCTATTTTAGTGTTGTTTTGGGATTCGTCTTATTCTTATCAATAAATTGAGGCATTTAGCATTATAAGTTCTCCAAATCAACTTGTCGCTAGGCCTACCTCGGGCACAACGGCTCCCAAATTAGGACATGATTTATATTCTTGCACTATGTGTTTAAATATTGCAACGTTTTCTTCTTACGACCCTCACTAACTTGTTACCTTTTTGTTTACTTTTTGTTTTATTCCCCTCCCCAAAGGTTAGTTCGTGCACTCTGGCATCGTCATCTTACTCCACAAGATCCAAGGGCCCTCCTCCTCCTCCTCCTTCGAGTCCTATCAGAAACAAGAACAAAGGAAAATGGAAGATTTGAGCAACATCAGAAAGGAGAACTCAGTCGAAAGGGTAGAGGTTCCTCAGGGTATTCAGCTTTCCAAGGAAAGTGCCTCCCAGCTCGAGCAGAAGTTGTTAAAATTTCAGGAAGAACTGGACCAAGTTCAGAACTTGGCAAGCTTGTCATTTTCCGTCACTACCCCAGATGTCAACTTCCCCAACACTCAAAATCCCACACCACCATAAAACATCCCAAAACCACAAAACCAACCCGCTCACCACCACCACTGCAATACATGCCACACTTCAAGCAACACCCCACTGCTCATTCCTGAACCACTAAACTCCACAAATGATCATCACCACAACACCCCCATTAATGTGAAACCATACCACACCCCATCCAGCCCGCCTCGAGCACACCTGAGTCTGATGACAAAGACTCTCTTATCAAGAATCTGGCCGCAGAACTCAAGAAGCTGACTAGCCGAGCTCAGGGTATTGAAGGAAGCAAGGGGATCGAGGGACTGAATTACGAAGACCTTTGCATTCAACCAGATGTCGAACTGCCCGAGGGGTACAAACCTCCTAAGTTCGAAATGTTCGATGGCACCGGGGATCCCAGAGTTCATTTGAGGACATACTGCGACAAGCTGGTCGGAGTAGGAAAGGATGAAAAGGTTCGCATGAAGCTCTTTATGAGAAGTATGAAAGGGGATGCTCTATCTTGGTACATTATCCAAGACCCAAAGAAGTGGTCGAACTGGGTAAGAATGGCGTCCGATTTCATGGACAGGTTCAGATTCAACACGGAGAATGCGCCAGATGTGTTCTACATCCAGAACTTGAAAAAGAAACCCACGGAGACATTCCGCGAGTATGCTACTCGTTGGAGATCAGAAGCTTCTAATGTTAGGCCGTCTTTAGAAGAAGAACAAATGAACAGGTTTTTCGTCCGGGCTCAAGACCCACAGTACTACGAAAGGTTGATGCTGATTGAAGGCCAGAAATTTTCCGACAGCATCAAGCTAGGGGAGAGGATTGAGGAAGGTATTAAAAGTGGTATGGTCACTAACTTTGAAGCATTACAGGCTACAAACAAGGCTCTACAGTCTGGTGGCACGTTCAAGAAAAGGGATGTGAGTGCTGTGATGGTTGCACAGAGAACAAAATCCCCAATCAAATAACAAACCTACCCAATACTCCCTCTTACATATCAACCTACCTCAAATTACCAAGCACCTTTGCCCTCTTACCAAGCTCCACCACCTACTTATCATTCATCTCTACCTCCCGCATATCAGCCTACTTCGTCGAAATACTCCCAACCCGCACACGTCTACCAAGCCTACAACACCCAACAAGCCCACTATCAATCACCTGCCCCTCGCAAAAATTTCCCTAGACCCCGACCAAACGTCGACCGCAGACCTCCCAAACAATACACCGCCATTGCCGAACCAATCGACCAGCTGTATGAAAGGCTTAAAGTTGCTGGTTACGTCACCCCTATCCCTGCCATAACCCCAGAAAATCCTTCCCAATGGGTTAACCCAAACAAAACCTGTGCATACCATTCCGGCATGAAGGGGTATACCATTGATGAATGCCGCTCTCTGAAGGATAAGATCAAGGCGTTGATTGACAACAAGATCATAGTGGCAAAGGAGCCTGCTCCAAATGTCCATAACAACCCTCTACCGGACCACAAGGGTAGCGATGTTCACATGATTGAGATAGAAGATGATTGGGACCCCAAAGGATCGATGGGATTGATCGCTGAAAGTCACGAGCTAAAGAAACCAACAGTCACACTTAATCCGATTGTAGTCCAGATCCAGCCTTCTGGAGACGCTGAAGTGAACATGTCCATACCACTTGATCTTGAAACACCATCTTCTGCAAATATGCCAGGGTCGATTGAGGTCGAGTTGGGGTCCCCGAAGGCACCTACGCCATTTGAAGTTGATGTGTTACCTTCCAAAGCAAGGGTACCCATTCCGGTAGCAATGTTGGCCATAGCACCATTTCATACGAAGGCCATCCCTTGGGATTACACAGCCGAGGCAAGGAGAAAAGGAAAAGCCAAAACTAGAGAAGCAGTTGCGGCACAGGGTATGACAAGAACCGGCAAGCTTTATACTCTGAAACACTTGGTTGAGTCGAGTAAGCAGACCTCTGGTCGACAAGCCATCACCGAAACTGGGCCCGATAACCTCTGGAGAAAGATACAAGCAAAGGAATACTCAGTCATTGACCAATTGAATAAAACACCGGCACAAATCTCTATCCTAGCTCTGCTGCAAAGCTCCGATGCACATAAGAATGCCGTGTTAAAAGTACTAAGTGAGGCATATGTACCGAGCAACACCACGAGAGGAGAAATGGCAAATATGGTAGGGCAGGTATTGGAGAGTCACAAAATCACTTTCCATGAAGATGAGTTTCCACCGGAAGGTTTAAGCCACAACAAGGCGTTGCACATCACTGTGCAATGCGAGGATTATTTCATCACCCGGATTCTGATTGACGGAGGGTCCAGCCTCAATATTTGTCCATTGGTGACTCTCAGAACATTGGGAAAGAGCCTGCATGAGTCAAGGATGGAGCCATCAGTGTTAAGGCTTTCAATGGTTCCCAAAGATCCACTATTGGGGAAATCAGTTTGTGTCTACAAATGGGACCTACTTGGTACGATGTCGACTTTCAAGTAATAGACATCCCAGAATCTTACAACTTGCTATTGGGACGGCCCTGGATCCATGCTGCTGAGGCTGTGGCATCAACCCTACATCAGGCGGTGAAGTTTGAGTGGAATCACCAAGAGGTGATTATTCATGGCGACGGTAGCAATCCCATATATAGTCGCCAGACCATCCCAGCAATCGGAGAAAGAAGAAAGATAGGCAGAGAAACCTACCACCACATTGCGCGAGTCAACACCGTAGACAAGGACAAATGGTGGGATAGCAAAATCGAAAGCATATTGAACTGGTATGGATATGATCCTAGCAAAGGACTTGGCAAGAATCTCCAAGGAATTGCTAAGCCCATCAAGCTCAAGAAGCATGGCACCTCCTTCGGATTGGGATATGAGTATACCCGGGAAGAATTCAAGGATTGGTCGCCACCCTGGCGCGGCCATTACTATCCATTGGAGCAGTCGATACCCCATCTGGAACAAACTTTTCAACCAGCGGAAGTCATCTATGGGTCAGAATAAGAGGAAGCATTAGCAGCAATGAGAAATTTGTTCTTAGAAGAGGATGATATGGACTGTTATGTCATTTTTGAGGAGGAGGGGGAGGAAGGCCCTTCTATACAGGTTGTAAGCAGAGGAGCACGCCTCAACAATTGGACTGTCAGAACCACCAGAGCACGACGTGCCTCAGGGTAGCAAGGTTGAACAAAGCACCACGCATTAGTTTGCTTTACTAGTTTATTTTCCTTTCGCATTTTATTTTTCACAAGAAAGAGCTCCAATGTTCAAAACACTTATGGAATTTATTAAAGTATTTCATTTTTCTTACAAATCTCTCTCTTATTATTTCCTCTCATTACTTTACTTAAACAGCATTACTATTACTTATCTTGATGAACCGACGACTGTGACATGCAACGAGACAACGCAACAAACGGATATAGACTCGGAAGAAGATGATATACCAGAAGAGGTTGTTAAAGAGGTTGAGGATTTCGAGATTAGACCTAAGTCTAACTTGGACGAGACTGAGGTTGTTAATTTGGGAGATGCAGAAAATGTCAAAGAAACACGTATCAGTGTTCATTTGTCACCATCATAAAAGGAGGAGTACACGGAATTCCTGAAGGAGTATGAGGACATATTCGCCTATCGTATGATGATATGACCGGTCTCAATACATCTATCGTCGCTCACAAACGGCCAACCGATCCGACATGTCCGCCAGTGAAGCGAAGCTCAGGAAGTTCAAGCCTGACATGAGTTTAAAAATCAAGGAAGAAGTCACCAAGCAAGTCAAAGCCAAGGTTCTCAGGGTAGTAGAGTATCCAACATGGTTAGCCAACATCGTGCCAGTATCGAAGAAGGATGGGAAGGTTAGAGTCTGTGTCGACTCCGGGGACCTCAACCGGGCCAGTCCAAAGCGACTCCCCTTGCC
>NW_017672884.1:158468-162716 GCF_001879085.1 Nicotiana attenuata
TGTTAGAGACTACAGAATCGTGGAGAAGTTGGTGGTAAAAATAAATAGGTAAAAGAAAAGAAGAGCAAGGGTGCTAGGAGTGCTGTGAGGGGAAAGGGTAAAAGAGTGATTGATTCTTCACCCACTCCTGTTGGCCGAACAAAAGAAACTGGTGCAATGGTTGTTTCGGGAGAGGTACTGAAATAGAAGAGAGTGTGAGCAAAACAGGGGGAAGTGGGAAGCTACTGAGGGGTAGGTTCAACTTGAAAAAATATAGATGAACCTGTTCCATCTGAATAGGAAACCCTTTTGGACCTACTGATAGGGTTATCAATGGCACCAAAACTCATGCCATTCCCTATGGTTTCATTCTTACAACTGTGCTTGCACATTTCAAGGTACAAGCAGGGATCATTTCGGGGTTAATACTCTGCTTGCTTGCGATTATGAAGTCAATGTCATTCTTAATGAACCTGGTTCATCTAAAAAGATACATATCAATAGCAAAGTCAGAGTCTTGGTACAGGAGAGTGAGGCAAAGGATATTGAGATAGCAAGGCTGAAGACACGATTGGTTGAGGTAGAATCTGAGAGAGATGTTCTCAGAACTGAACTTGCAAGGGAAAAGGAGAAGAATGATGGACTTCTTCAAGACATGCTGAAACTTCTCCAAGCAAATAACTCAGCCCTACCTCTTCCAAGCCTTAAATCCTAACCTAGTGTAGATCAACCAGTGACCCAATTTGAGACTTTGTTTCTTTTGCTCATGTTTTTAGTATTTTTATTTCTTCTTATGCTTTGTGGTAGAATCTTATCAATCATCAATGAAATTCACTGCCTTTTGCTCTAACTGTTTGTTTATATTTCTTTGATGGTTAAAATTCTTAGCTTGATCTATGATAATTAATCCATGATTGCATTTGAAGTAGCCCCAGTGGCCATGAGTAAGCTTTAAAATCTGGTTATCTCACATTTTTATGCAACTTTTCGATGATTCCAAAAGAGGGAAAAAGGTTGTGCTTTAAAAAAGTGATGTTTACACTTTGAACAGTGATGTTTATAACCTAATGTACCTGGTCCTTGATGTTAAGTGATAAAAAGAAAAATGTTTCTAACATTGTGTTGATGTTGAGCTGAGTTCTAGCAAGGCCTAAGTGTATGAAAAGCACAGTGTTTGTCATCATCAAAAAGGGGGAATTTGTTGGCTCAAGTAAATGTTAGTTTTGAAGACTGACAAAGGAACTCAGACATGAACCAGGTCCATCCAGTGGTCCATCACTCAGGTGCACAAAAACGGGCAGATTCAAGCATGTGGGATGCACGTGAAGGAGATAAGCTTAACTTGGTGTATTTAATATCTCCTGATCGAAAAGGTTGCATAATTGATAAGGAGAAGGACTCCTTAATCAAAGAGAACACAATTCAAGATAGGGAAGGAGTTAGAAGTTGAAATCAACTACAACTCTTCCACCAAGGAAGAGTTGCATCAGAACTCTAGTTATTTCTTCATCTACTAACTCTATAAATTGCAGGATGTTCTCACATTAAAGTGTTGCACAAAAACGCAGAAGTTAAACGTGAATTGGGAGCAAAATAGCAAGGCTTTTTGCAAGCAGTTCGTGTGTGATTCAAGTGTGCAAACCAGAAGCTACATGAACCAGATTGAAGAACCAGCTCCATAAAGAGTTTTATGTGTCTTTCTTTATTTCTAGTTCAATTGTAGTAGGTGTTTTATATTGTACCTTTCAGCTTTATCTAGAAGCAATTATAATAGGTATATTGAGTATTCAAGTTAGAGTTAACTTGAAGTTGTCGCAGCAGTTAGAGGCTGGTTGCCACAACGGAATTAGAGTTAATCCTTAGGTTTACAAGAGTTTTGTAAATGCTGTTTTGGCTCAGTGATTTTAGTGGAAGTTTGGGAAAATCCTACTGAGTAGTAGGTCGTGGTTTTTTTCACCTTTTGAGCCAGGTGTTTTCCACGTAAAAATCTCTGTGTTCTTTATTTTTTGTATTTATTATTCCGCAAACAACAGTAGTTAGTATACCTAGAAGAACCAGGTTCTTCTAGTGCGAAAATTAGGTACCACACAAATCACCCCCCCTCTTGTGTGGTATTGACGTTTAGAATATCATTTGGTATCAGAGCAGGTTATCCTTGAAAAGGCTAACACCTTAGGAAAAGATCAACATGAGTGCACCACCTGGGAACTGGGAAGGGCAATCCACTATTAGGCCTCCACTTTTCAATGGTCAGTACCGTTCTTGGTGGAAGAACAGGATGAGGGATCACATCATAGGAGAAGACTATGAACTCTGGGACATAGTCACTGATGGTCCCTTGGATACTACAAAGAAAAATGCTGAAGGAGTGGATGTGCCAAAGACAAGAGCTGACTGTACTGCTGAAGATTTGAAGAAATGGGAAAAGAATGCTAAGGCCAAGAAATGGCTTGCGTGTGGACTTGGTCCAGACAAATATAGTAGAATTCAAAGCTGTACTACTGCAAAGGCAATATGGGACACTTTACAAGTGGCTCATGAAGGAACTCCTCAAGTAAAGAGATCAAGAGGGACACTACTATATTCTCAATATGAGAATTTCAGTATGAAGGAAGGAGAATCTATCCAAGAGATGTATGCAAGGTTCACCACACTGACAAATAAACTTGAGTCTCTTGGAAGGGTTATTCTTGAAGAAGACAAAGTTGAGAAGATTTTGACAGGGGTACTGCCAATCTCTTGGGAAAGCAAAATCACAGCTATTCAGGAATCAAAGAACATTGCCACTCTTAAGTTGGATGAGCTAATTGGAAATCTCACTGCCTATGAACTTAGAAGGCAAACCATGAAGATGGATGCACCCAAGAAGGAAAGGAGCATGGCATTCAGAATCACTGAAGGTGCTGATCTAGAGGAGAATGAAATGATCATGATCACAAAGGATTTCACGAAGTACCTAATGAGAGGAAATGGTCCTTCAAGAAGTGGAAGCTACAACAAACCAAGGGTTCCTGAAAAACAAACCAATGAGGGGTGTTACAAGTGTAAGAAGACTGATCACCACATTAAAAATTGCCCTCAATGGGAAATTGAATGGAAGAAGGAAAGAGCTGAACGAAGGAACAGGAAGAAGGAACAGGTTCATCCCAAGAAGAACAAAGGATCAACAAAGGCTATGGTTGCTGCTTGGGGTGAAAGCTCAGACGATGACTCAGAAGACAAAGATGGAGATGAACAAGCACTTATGGCAATTGGGAAATCCGATGAGGAATCTGAGGTAAGTATAATTCATCTCAAAGACAAGATTAAGTTTGTCTAAAGAAAGTCTATCTGAATTACTTCGTAGATTTCATTGATGAATTTGAAGTTATAAACAATGAAAAGGAACAGCTGTCTAAAGAGTGTGTGATTCTGAAAGCTAAGTGCAAAAACCTGGAACTTAGGGCTAGTGAAAATGATAGTAAAAATGCTGAGTTGAAGAACCAGGTTCATGAACTTGACACCACAGTCCTAGAGCTTAAATCTGAAAATCTAAAATTGAAATTAGGAACTGGTAAAAAGAAATCTGATCACACACAACTCACTTTAGAAGAAAATGTAGGAAAAATGAAAGATGAGTTGTACAAAAGAGATGAGCAAATAAGAGTCTTAAGGAGGATCTAAACAAGGTTAAGCATGAGCTAGATAGAACCTGTAAATGGAATAGGTCCTCCGATGCACTTTCATGGCTACACGAACACCATAGTAGCAATAAGCGAGGACTTGGCTATGGGACCCCTGCATCTAAGTGGGATCCTAAAAGTAAGTACCTCACACTTCCTGAGAACATAATTTGCACACACTGGGGTAAAACTGGTCACTATAAATCTGAATGTATTGCAAAAGAAAAGGCTAGTAAAAAAAATAAAGAAATTGTTCAAGGGAAAAATAGGCTGTCAGGTTGGGCTAAAAAGAATCCGATTCACCCTTTTGCCTATAGAAAGGGACCCAAACTAGTTTGGGTTCCTAAGACTAACCCCTGATTTCCTTTTATGGGTCCAAGTGAAAGGGAGCAGCCATATATTGTACATGGATAGTGGTTGTTCAAAGCATATGACAGGAAGCAAGAACCAGTTCCTTTCACTTGAGGACCTCAAAGGAGGTAATGTCTCCTTTGGAAATGGGAAGAAAGGTGAGATCATTGGGGTTAAAAAGGTAGGTAAGACTGACTCTCACTCTATTGAGAATGTCTACTTGATAATGGCGTAAAGTACAGTCTAATCAGTGTAT
>NW_017672885.1:0-2944 GCF_001879085.1 Nicotiana attenuata
AGCCATGGTTCCACGACATAAAAGAGTATCTCCGGATGGGAGTATACCCGACACAGGCTAGAGGGGATCAAAAGAGAGCAATTCGACGCTTGGCAAACGGATTTTTCTTCAGTGGAGGAGTGTTGTACAAAAGAACTCCAGATCTTGGGCTATTGAGATGCATAGATGCCAGACAGGCTACAGTTATCATGGTTGAGGTACATGCGGGAGCTTGCGGACCTCATATGAGTGGATATATATTGGCAAAAAAGATCCTCCGAGCAGGGTATTATTGGCTCACCATGGAACGGGATTGTATCAATTTCGTGCGCAAATGTCATCAATGTCAGATACATGGAGATTTGATTCATTCTCCGCCCTCAGAATTGCATACAATGTCGGCACCATGGCCCTTCGTTGCTTGGGGAATGGACGTTATTGGACCGATTGAGCCAGCAGCATCAAATGGACATAGATTCATTTTGGTAGCCATTGATTATTTCACTAAATGGGTAGAGGCAAAAACCTTCAAATCTGTGACTAAGAAGGCAGTTGTCGATTTCGTGCATTCAAATATCATATGCCGGTTTGGGATCCCGAAAGTAATCATCACAGATAATGGTGCAAATCTCAATAGTCATTTGATGGCCGAGACATGTCAGCAGTTTAAGATCATGCACCGCAATTCCACTCCATATCGTCCTAAGGCAAATGGAGCAGTTGAAGCAGCTAACAAGAATATCAAGAAAATACTTCGGAAAATGGTCGAAGGGTCAAGGCAATGGCATGAAAAACTACCTTTTGCATTGTTGGGCTATCGCACTACTGTCCGCACTTCAGTAGGAGTGACTCCCTATTCCTTGGTGTATGGAACCGAAGCAGTAATACCCGCAGAAGTCGAAATCCCGTCCCTCCGAATCATTGCTGAGGCAGAAATTGATGATGATGAATGAGTCAAAACCCGCTTGGAACAATTGAGTCTGATTGACGAAAAACGAATGGCAGCGGTATGTCATGGTCAGTTATACCAACAGAGAATGGCAAGAGCATATAACAAGAAGGTGCGTCCACGTAAGTTTGAAGTAGGGCAGTTGGTGCTGAGACGTATCCTACCTCATTGGGCTGAGGCAAAAGGAAAGTTCGCCCCAAACTGGCAGGGGCCATTTGTTGTAACCAGAGTGTTGTCCAATGGCGCTTTATATTTGACAGATGTGGAAGGAAAATGTGTAAAAATGGCTATCAATTCTGATGCAGTCAAGAGGTATTATGTATGATTTCTTTATCTTTGTGTACCTGATTGTATATGGCATATTTTGAGATTGAAATGACGAAGGCATTTTGTTCTGCTATCTAAACACTTTATCCCTTGTTACCCCTTTTGAGCCTTAATTACTTTCTTGCATACCCCTCGTTCGGAATCAATAATCAAGCTCGTAAGCCCGAGCAAGGAAAGAGAATAGAGAAACAAGAGAAAAACAGTGGAAAAAAAAAAGAGAAAAAAAAAAGCGAAGAAAAAGAACAGTGAATAAAACAGCTAATCAGAAAGAAAAGAAAAGGCAAAGAAAGTGAAAGGAAAGAAAACAACAGTGGAAGAAAAGGAAAGATCGCAACAATGAACGTAGTCGTTTGAACTACGTTTGACTTGATCTCGAAAGGGTACGTAGGCAGCCTCACTGAGGTTCAGTCATAACAAAAGAAAAATCCAAATAATCCCCGGAAAGGAAACTGGGGCAGAAGTTATGGTTGTTGCATGAGATATGATTCCGAAAGTTGTAATTTTGGACCCACGTTCGAATTATTTTGAGCTTCTATACCTTTCTTTCTAAACCCATCCAAAAGCCACATTACGGACCAAAGAAAGACCTTCCGATCAATCTTAACAAATGTCAATACAAGCAGGTAAAGCGATTTTGTTGGGGACAACACTCTGGTGCCAGAAGGAAAATGACGAAATGAGAGAGTCTTATTGGTGAAAACCCTCACGGGCACTGTAAGGCGAAGTGAGTTTGAGAGATATTATTGGTGAAAACCCTCACGGGCACTGTAAGGCGAAGTGAGTTTGAGAGATATTATTGGTGAAAACCCTCATGGGCATCGTAAGGCGAACATGAGTCTTCAGATGTGCAAATAAAGAAGTATGTGGTTGAAAGATGTTTAAAACATGGTGAAAGAAGCAAGGTTTGGGTTTTGTTAAAAGTCGGGCGTGAAAGTATGAGGCAACAAATGTGGTAAGTAACAATTGATTGGTTGGACAGACTAGGTTGGGATCCGAAGTGCATGGCACGATCAACGGAATCAGCCTCTCCGCTCAGATAAGTCTTGTCTTTTTCTCTTCATTACCACTCATGCATTTCCAAAGTTTTCTATCCTCAAAACCCCTGAGGTCATTGCATTTCATCCTCTTGAGATCTGTCTATAAGACGTTTTAGTGTCAGTTCTATTCAAAAACAAAAGAAAGGTGTCAAAGCTAACTACCAGCTTCCTAGTTGGGTGGCACAACAAGTTGGAGACATATCAAAGGAAGTAAAACATGAAGGATCAATAAAATCAGTGGAATAATCAGACATTTGCGAGGAAAAGGCAAGGTTCACAGGAAAGGAACAGGAACACCAAACAGTAATATGAAGTAAACATGGGGGTCATCAAGATTTAAGGGTTGAAAGTCAACTGGGAAATCGGGGCAAGTCAAGGCAAGTCCAGGAAGCAAGTCAGGGTGGATGTCAGAAGCGGGAGCATGGCCAACAAGAATGCCAGCAGCTAGTCACCATTTTACATTAACAAAGTTTTCTTTGATTGAAACAGGGGCAGAAATTTTCTTCATCGTTATTTTGTTGCAATCAGGCGCCCACCTGGAGACAAGGGAGTACATTTCAAGTTTTAGCAATCAGGCGCCCACCTAGAGAACAAGGGAATACTTTTCAAGTTTTAGCAATCAGGCGCCCACCTGGAGAACAAGGGAATACTT
>NW_017672885.1:3959-5947 GCF_001879085.1 Nicotiana attenuata
ATGGAAAGATACAAGTTCAAGGCAAACACAAAGAGCAAGTTAGAAGACATAGAATTGAACTCTTTTGAATTCATAGATCATAGCTTAGTCCAGCGTTCTTTGTTTTTATACGATGTAATAGGAGGTCAGCGAGCAGTAGCAGCAACAACAGCAGTGAAATCACAGCTCTTGGTAGTCCCAGCTACCAGACCTTCCCGAACTACACTGACCTGATTCCTGTTTAGCCCAGGATATGTAGGCAACCTCTGAAGCAGGGTGCGGTCAGGCTTTTCCAAAATTGCTTCACACGGAATATGCAGAAGGGCAAAAATCATTCATTTCTGCTCACTTGTCTTTGCACGAAAACTCTTCGTGTTTCCGGGCAAAGAGGGGCAGCTGTGAGCACGTGATTTTTGCCCTAAGCAGTAATTCCCAAAATTTCAAACAAAACAATTTTTTCTAGTATTTTATAATTTTTTGTGAATTTTGTGGCATTCTTTGGTAATTGTTGCATTTTTATTTGTGCATTTTAATCCATATGAAAATACCAAAAAATATGCATTGGCATTTAGGGATTTAATTTCACAATTTTAGTATTAATTAATTTTAGAATAAAATGTAAAGAAAATTGCAAGAAAATAGTTCTTTGCATTGCTAATTATTGCATTTGTCTTTAAATAGAGTTATAAGTAATTCTAGGAGTTAAATAGTGTAATTAGGTCTTTACTTTGTTTTAGCATTTTATAAAATCAGAAAAATAAATAAATACAAAAAATAGATAAAGGAAAAAAGGGAAAAAGAATTAAAAAAGATGGTCTTAATTGGAGACCAAATTTGGGCCACAATCAGTCAGCCCAAACGAAATTCCCAACCCCAGGCCCAGTTTACCCCTGCCCGGTCCAATTGCCTCATGCTCAAAACGACGTCGTTTTGACGTCTTTTAATCACGACCATCCATCTCCCCAAATCCAATGGCCACGATTGACTCTCAGAATGAAATAAAACTGTCCGAATTATACAGAAAAAATCAAAACACAACTCCTCTTCCTCGTACCAACCCGTCCCCTGTAATGCCGGTGCCGGCCACCCTCCTCCGCCCTAGCCCCACCGTCCCTCCGCCGTCCTCCGCTGGCCGAAAATCGCCCCCGCCGGCGGCGATGCTCCGGTGACCACCAAAAATACACCACTGACTCCCCTCGTCTTCCCCTGTCCAACCATGCCCTCAACTCCCCTCTAATCATAGCCAATCTCGTCGAATATTCCATCGAAGTTTCCGTCCAAGTCGCAAACTCACCCAAACTGGCCCAAATTCGTACCAAATGTCCCTCATCCCTCCCTCATCATTAATCCCTAACCAAAATCTTTCGAATATTGCCAAAGCTTCTCGAATTTTAGATCTTAGACTGGCAGAACCCTAGCTCAGAAAATCTTGGGGATTTTAGACCGTAATTTCCCTAATCATGTGTGTTCCTTTGAAAACACACGATTAGGGATGTTACGTGTCAAGAATCCCGGAGGATTCAAACAAATGGCCGGTCAGAGTTTCCCCATGGTCAGTCGAATGCTCTGATTCAGTAAGTTTGCTGATTACTTCTATTTTTGATTTTGGAGTTCCGTATCTGTTCTAAGTTTAGTTTACGATTTGAGCTTTGTTTGGATTTCAATTGATTAGTAATCTCTTGTAGTTGCTGTTAGTTAGCATTAATCAGTTTAAATCAGTTTAATTAGTAATCGTATTAACAGTTCCATGTTTAGGGTTTAATTAAGTTTTATGATTTGTTAATGATCTTCGTGGAGGTACTATTATCAGTCTTCATGTTTGGTTTAAATTTATTCCAGTAGGTCTTATTTTTGTTTAGTTTGATTAGTTGATTCATGAGTGGTCGCTGCAATTTGTAGTTCATGGTTAGGTTGGATTTCATGATTGGTTAATTGTGCAAAAATTCAATTTGGTGGGATCTTTTGGCTATAGCTGAACAAGATTGTGACCAGCAATTACAGTAAAAGGG
>NW_017672885.1:6881-23769 GCF_001879085.1 Nicotiana attenuata
CTGTGTAACTGGATTGTACATCTCGACTGTGCAATGGACTTTGATTCTGATTATGTAATTAATTGCTGGGAAGATTGCATCCAATGATTAATCCTATATAGTATAGATCGCATCCAATGTTCAATTTCTGTATCTAAAACTGGGCATTATTAGGTTGACATCAATAGGACAACTTGAATAAATTTCTGAACTGTTGCGCTTCTTAGTTCATAACAATAAGACTGAATATTGGAGCTGAAGTTGAAGTTGGCCTAGCTTAACCGTTTGCACTCGATATCAGTCTCGGGGCCTCAATGAACAGCCCAGGCTTGGCTAGATGCTTGTGTACGTTTGGGCCTGGGCCTAGATCTGCTTGGTCAGTTCATGGGGGTGCACATAGTCTTAACCTTTTCTTTTGTTGGGCTCGTCTTGGAGCCCAGAGGCTGCAACACAGTATAAAGTACTATTAGGCCCAGTAACAAATAGTTAAAGACGATCAAATATAGAAAGTCATAGATTGCCTTAAGATTTACCCTTTAAAATGAACAATAGACGAGACGAGCCTCGCCAAATAAACACACAAATTACGGGGCCCTCATTAATTGCTTATATCAAAATATTTAGGCCTCGGGATGTGCCATTTAGCGAATTTCATGGCTCCCCACACAGTTAATAAACGCGTAGCTACTTTAGGCGCGCATTTTAAATAAAATCACCTTCCTAAACACGGGTGCACATTTATGTGACCCAAATCCAAATCTCAACAAAGTCGAAATGTGTTAACAATCACGGGTGCACTGGTGCGACGTGGTTTGAGGCGCATTTCTACGACATTGCAATTCTTATTAAACATAAAAATAAAAGCGGTTTACTAATAAAAGCACATAAGCTAGAACATATTTCGAAATCAGATAAAATCAAATACAACAGTTGAGCAACCATGCTAGAACCACGGAACCCGGGAATGCCTAACACCTTCTCCCGGGTTAACAGAATTCCTTACTCGGATTTCTGGTTCGCTGACTATTAACAGAGTCATAATTCCCTCGGTTCGGGATTCAACTGGTGACTTGGGGCACCCTTAATCTCCCAAGTGGCGACTCTGAAATCTTAATAATAAGTCCCGTTCCGATTGTCACTTCAAGGTGGAAATAACTCCCTTTATTATACCTTTCCGGGGTGTAGTGTGAAAAAGGAGGTGTGACAGTGCCACTCCCAAAATCATACCCCTCTCCTCTCTTTGAAGGTTAGTTATCCACATTTGTTAACTTTAATTATATAAATTCTTCAATTGTATAAACTAGGGTTTATAATTTGGGATTTTTGGGATTTTGGGATTTTGTAACTAAAGTTTATTATGTAATTTAATTCTAAAAAAATTTAGCAACGGAAGAACTAACACTCTCCAAAAATTTGTAGTGAGAATGGAGAGATTGAAATGTACATAGAATTGAATTGATGGCTTGATGTTCTCTTGTCTTATTTAGCTTATATAGAGAGAGATTAAAGAATACATTTCGGATTTGAAATGAACACTACATTCAATTATACACAAAGTAATTTATATTAATAAAGATAAGTATCATGATTGATGGGAGGCTCTGTAGCCTCTTTAATACATATTAATATTACCTCTTTAAATAGTATTTGTAGCCTCTTAAATTAAGATGGTTTAATTATACTATTTAGTTGCTTTTTTTGGACTATCAAAATGAGAAGAAAAAGGCAAAAAAAGAGAGGAGAGAATAGATAATTAGTCTAATTGAATGGTTAAACTAATTCAATATTCTAGTGTTTGACTATGCTGTATTTTGTAACCAAAGTTTATTATGTAACTTAATTTTATAAATTAATTTGAATTATGGTTAATATAAATGTAATTTATTTGTTCTTTATGTAGTTGGATGTATAATAGAAATTATCCTAATCGTCGGTTTTTTGAGGGAGGAATTTATAAAAGGGGTTAAGGAATTTATTAGGCATGCAGTGACATGGGATAATTAGATGCCCTTGTACGAAGTGCAAGTATTTGCATTTTTTGGGTTCGGAGGATATTACAACTCATCTTTATAGAAAGGGGTTTATGGATAATTATTTTGTGTGGACAAGTCATGGAGAGGTCGATGGTATTGATGGTGTATTTCATTACGTAGTTGTTGGTGAATGTAGTAGGTCGGTGGAGAATAACGTTCAATATCCTAGATACAATGTATTGGTTGCGGATGATTTGGGATGCACATCAATTTTGAAACCCATGAAAGTGTTGAACAACCTCCTAACGAAGAGGCAAAATATTTTATGAATAGTTAGAGGCCGCTAGTCGTCCACTAAGGGAAGGGAGTATGCACTCTCAGTTGTCGGTTAGATTATTAAGTATCAAATCAGATACAAATATTTCTCAAGCGGGAATAGATTATTTCATTGGCCTTATGAGTGAACTAGTTGACCCAACTTTCAACATTACCCGAATATTTCTATAAGGCTAAAAGATTGGTTTCTATGTTAGGACTCCCGTCCATGAGAATCGATTATTGTGAAGATGGTTGCATGTTGTATTATAAGGGTGATGCAGATTTAGAAAGTTATAAATTTTGTGGAAAATGTTGTTTTAAGAGGGTTTCCAGCGGGAAGAATGTGGCTGTGAAGTGGATGCATTATTTACCTCTTATTCCTAGATTAAAGAGGTTGTACCCATCGATGAGTTTCGCTCCACATTTGAGATGGCACTATGAAAATAGAAGGCAGCCCGGTGTTATGTGTCATCCTTTAGATAGGAAAGCTTGCAGGCATTTTGATAGGACGTTTCCGGATTATGCTAGTGGACTGAGGAATGTTCGGTTGGGTTTGTGTGCTGATGGTTTCACGTCATATTCTGTTTCTGCAACACCATATTCATGTTGGCCGGCCTTTATTATGCCGTATAATCTTCCGCCTGAAATGTGTATGGCTAGTCCATATATTTTTTTAAATTGTGTTATTCCCGGTCCCCGCAATCTAAAGAGTTGGATTGATGTATATTTGCAACCTTTGATTGATGAGCTAAAACAGTTGTGGTATGATGGAGTTGAGACATATGACATATCAACTAAGCAAAATTTCAATTTACGTGCTAACTTAATGTGAATTATAAATGATTTTCCTGCGTATGGAATGTTTTCTGGGTGGATGACTGCTGGAAAGTTAGCATGTACTTACTGCATAAAAAATGGTAAAGCGTTCACTTTAAGGCATGGCCGAAAGCTGTCAGGGTTCGATTGTCATCTTCAGTCTTGTCAGTTCATCATGAGTTCAGAAGGATGAAGCACGCATTCAAAAAGAATACAGTTGAACATGATTTGCCCCCTCCAATTTTGTCCGGTGAGGAAATTTGGGAGAGGGTTTAGAACTTCATTAAAGTTACCGAGGCCCCACCTTCTAGATTTTCTGGATATGGTGTTACTCATAACTTGAAAAAATAGAGCATATTTTGGGAGTTGCCATATTGGAAAGATAATCTTCTTCGACACAATCTTGATGTCGTGCATAAGAAGACAATTTGACAATTTGTTCAACATAGTAATGGATGATAAGAATAAGACAAAAAATAACCCGAAGGCTAGACTGGATTTACAAGAATATTGCAGGCGACCTGAATTACATTTGCAGTCTGCGAACAATGGTAAGGTGTTCAAGCCCAAGGCCAGCTACACATTCACTTTGGAACAAAGCCGACAGATTTGTGAGTGGGCTACAAACCTAAAGATACCCGAGGGCTATGCTTTGAACTTGGGAAAACGTGCCAATATGGTTGAAGGAAAGCTGACTCATATGAAAAGTCATGACTGTCATATCTTCGTGGAAACCTTAATCCCTATTGCATTTGGTGGTTTGCTTGAAAATATGTGAAAACCCATCATAGAGATAAGTTTGTTCTTCAAAGGCTTATGTTTTACCACATTAAGGGAAGAAAACCTATTTCAAATGAGTCGAAACATTCCTGTAATCAGTGCTAGAAAGGATTTTTCCATGTGGTTTCTTTGATGTGATGGAACACCTTCCAATCCACCTTGTACACGAGGCGCGACGTGGAGAGCCGGTTCAATGCAGGTGGATATATCCATTCGAGAGGTAATGATCAAACTTTGATTTATTCTTATAATTTTCTTTAACATTGTCATAAAATATGAAAATGTGCAGGACTATCGGCAAGTGTAAACGATTTGTTAAACAGAGGAATAGGATTGAAGGATTCATATGCGAAGCCTATCTTGCAAAGGAAACTGCCCAGTTTTGTTCTTACTACTTCGACAATCATGTTCCATGTGCTAGAAATAGGCCCGATCGGCACAATGTCGTGATTGAGATTGATTCATTATATCCACCAATGTCCATATTCAATCAATCAGGCCGAGGTTCTAAAGATCGAACAAAAAGGGACCTAAGTAGCATGGAGTACAAATCAGTTTCAATCATGTTGTTGCTAAAGTGTCCGAAAGTACAGCCCTTTCTTAAGTATGTGTTGACGTATGATTAATTTACGTGAACTACTATTTAATTTGGTTGATGCAACTAACAAATAATTTTCAATGTGTCGCTCAGTGACTTCGTGAGTCAATCTGGCCATGATGCTGTATATTCTACATTTGAGCATGGTTTAAAGAGTGCGTAAGTGCATCTGACATACTTTCTCACGTGTGAATATACATACTTCGTCACTTGTGAATATACTTGCTCACTTGTGATTTATTTAACACTACATGTAGTTCCATAATCCAAACAAATGGTGTTAATCAATTTTTGAAAGACATATCTTGGGGACTTGCACCTACGGTTACAACTATATCTAAGTATTATCTGAATGGTTACAAATTTCACACCGAGGAATGCTCCAAGTATAAAAAAAGCAATAACAGTGGGGTGTGTATCAAAGGTGGTGAAGGCAACCAGGATGGGAAAAATGATTATTATGGTGTGATCAAAGAGATTCTAGAATTGTCATACTCAGGTTGTCCAAATAAGAAAATCATACTTTTTCGAAGCAAGTGGTTTGACCCAACACCTAGAAGAGGTACAAATGTAAACTCACAGTACAACATAATTAAAGTTAATAAAAAAGTAGAGTATGATCGCTATGATCCTTTTATAATTGCAAAAAAAGTTAGGCAAGTGTATTATGCTCCATATCCATTGTGGAGGGATAAGGCTGATTGGTTGGTTGTAATCAAAACTAAGCCTGTTGGTAGGGTGGAAGTTGAGAATGTGCTAGATGTTGCTTACCAAAATGATACCTCAAGTGTTAACCAAATGGTGGATGATCAGTTAGAAAATGACTTGGAGCATCCTCAACGCATATTAGAAGAAGTTGATATGGAGGAAATAACAATCATAGAAAATGAGGATGAAGAATCACCTAATGAAAATGAAATAAGTGAAGAGGAAGAATTTTCAGACGAGGAAGGATACGTCGAAGACGACTAGCATGATAGTTTTTTCAAGCGCTCTCAACCTATATAGATTTATATTCTCAATTCTAATAATTTCTTTAATTTATGCAAATGACTGGTAGGGGCCGAGGTAGGTCTAGGAAGGATAAGAGGCCTATTGATCATGATAATGGTGCTACACCCTTGCTTCCTTCCACTCCACACTTGCATCCCTCCGCTGCTAATGGCCGGCAGCAATCTTCTAGGAAGACATCTATCCACCACATCCATCTACTCATCACACTACCTACCTTTCGCCCTCCCAGCAGTATTTCTACCATTCTCCACCACAGGGCTATACATGCTTCCTTCATATGATCCTGCATGTAGTTACATGGGTCCATCAAGTCAGCAATCACAGGGCCATGTGATGATAAGCCCGTCATCTGCTCCATTTGCTTCATCACCAGCTAGATCGCATCCGTCTAGATTTCAGCCATAGGATGATCATCAGGCTAGGGGCAATGGGTAAGATTTATTTATTACTTCTTTATTTTTGCTGAATTACAATAGGTATTCTTGTTTATTTAATGTAATTGCTATATTGCAGGTTCATACCTAATCATCGAACTACAAAGATAATCACTGAAGCTCTTGGCCGGTTGCATAATGCACCCTATGCGACTTGGAGTGACTTTCCACCGGGGCTTGTGCAGCAAATTTTAAACCAATTTAAGGTTTTAATATAATTCTTATCTATTTAAGCATTATATTAACAATATTTTCATCTAACGTTACACATTTCATTTGCAGACAAAGTGTGCCTGGGCAGACCGGCATAACAGTGAAATTCTTGCAAATTTTGTGTTCAAATGCCGTAAGAGACTATCTGATTTCATCTGCTCTGCTCGAAAGAAGAGCAAGAAGCCTTCATGGGTTCTACCGCATTTTTGGGAGGATCTGTTGAGGTAGTGGACCACCGAGAAATTCGAGAAGAAGAGTGAACAGGAAAAGAAGGCCCGAGCATCTGAGAAAGGTGGGGATCATGGGGACCATGAGGAGACTACTGGTAATTCCTTAAATATTTACATCTATTTTTATCGAGCTATATTTATATATTTTAATTTAGTTAACATATTTTATTATATTTCTAGGAAAAAAATATGGGAGGAAGATGACGCATAATGAGTTCTTCATGGAGACTCACATCCGGAAGAAGAAGGCACTAACATATCCAACTAGGTGGGTCGAGGACTGGGCGGAGACTGCATATGTAAGTTTCATAACTCTATAACTTGAAATTAATATTTATAAGATTATATAGTTAATAATTTTCTATCTTCTAAATAAAGGATCGCTACAAGATTAATGTGGAGGAGTACACTCAGAGCTTGCCACCGAATGAGCAAGGTGAGCGACCACCCCTTTCAGACGAAGAAGCACAGAGGATATGGTTAGATGTTGTCGGTGGTCCTAATAAGGGGATAGCATACGACCTTCTAGAGAGATCATTTCGGCGCTACAGGGCTGGATTGCAAGGTATAGGGACTCCGCCCAAGGCGAGGCAATTGATAGGTCGACTATCTCGTCTACGGAAAAGAAGATCGTAAAGCTGGCAGCAGATCTTGAAGAGACAAAGGCTAGAGAACAAAAGAGAGATGAACAATTTGGTACCCTTCAAGTTCAGCTAGAAAAGAGGGAGCAATAATTTAATCTCCTTCAAGGTCAGCTGGCCAATCTTCTTGCTGGTGGTGCTTTCCCCATTCCCCGGTCTCGTGAGCCTTCCCCATATGCTAATCCTTCTCGTCATGATCCTTCGAATCATGCTGACGATGAAGCTTCTAGGAGTGAAGATGGAGATAATGCAATACAAAACACTCATTGAATGGTGTGTATTGCTAAAAAAGTCTTGAACTTGTGAATATTTAGTTGGGAATAGTTTTTAATGATGATTGTATTGTTGATATTATTTTGTTGTTGTGGTTAGTGTTGTTGTTATTAGCATTGTTGTTGTGGTTGTAGTTGTGGTTGTTATTAGCATTGTTGTTAGTTAATTATTGTTGTTGTTGTGGTTGTTGTTGGTTAATTGTTGCTGTTGGTTAATTATGGTTGAATGACAGCAATGTAATGATGCCATTATTGGATGTATGTTGGTTGTAATTGAGAGGTGGTGTAGCTTAAAAGCAGGCATATTCTGCCCGGTTTTTACCCAGAAAACCGACCGAAGTCGGTCGGAAATCTCATTTCTTTTCCAGCAATTCAAAATTTCCGACCGAGTTCGGTCGAAAATTTCAATATAAAATCTGCATAATTTTGAAATTTCCAACTGAAGTTGGTCGGAAGTTAAGTTTTAAATTTATTTATTTTTTAGTATACTGACCGATTTCGGTCGGTTTATTACAATTTACAAAGAATTATCAAAATTATTATATATTTAAAATTTCGACTGATGTCGGTCGCTATTTGAAAAGTAAAAAAATAATAATTAATTAATATCGACCGATTTCGGTCGGTATATTTATCTTTGTTGTCAGTCAACGCGTTGAATTAACCGACCGACTTCGGTCGGAAAATTGCGACCGCCTTCAGTCGCAACACCTTAGCGACCATTATTTTTCTGAATAATTAAAAGCGGTCAGAAATCGATCGCTTTTCCTCAAATTCTGAACGATGTCGGTCGGTTTTGGCAGAGGGAATTAGGCGGTTTTCTAGAAGTGCAAATCTATATACACATTGCAACTGACCCAGTCCTCATATGCACTGTTAACTTTTTGTTGCATGCCAAGTCTTGCGGGGTTGTATTCACTGATTATAAGACAATCTTTTATGAGGGAATGCCAATACTAGAACGTGTCATATGTTACACGAATACAAGAACATTGCATATTCAAATGGGAGGATGAATCAAGTCACATAAACGGATAGTGCAAAATTTTAGAGGCAGGAAAACGAGAAGCTTACAAGTTAAGACAGCAGTTATTTCACAATCCCATCAAAATATCACAAAACGAGATGATCAAACTAATTCGAAAAGGGATTTGTTTTCATCCTATATAATATTTGAAATTTATTTACCAAAATTGTCCTAATTTTGTATATTACCTGTCCTAAACAAAGATTACTTACAAATTATATACAATCCATTAATAATGCCTTAAATTATGGAATTCAGTTACACATTTTTCTTTATTTCTCTTCTTTTCTCTTTCCCTATTCTCTGCCGCCTCTCTCCATATACAATTAATTATTAGAGCCTTAAATTAGGGGATTCAGTTACACATTTTTTCTTTTTTCTCTCCACTCTTCTTTCCCTATTCTCTACCACCTCTCTCCACCCAAATATTAAATCCTGGTTCGAATTGTCTTGTACCAAAGATAATGTTACTCAATTCATGCTCTAGTTTCCATTGCAGGCATCTACCAACAACGTTTACATTCCAATATCAACTAATGTTTCTGTTTAGGAAATTGATTATAAGTGACAGACAATAAGATTATCAAAACTCAATGCTTCATGTCTTCCCGGGCAGATTTAAAACATAAACTTGCCTGCTTCGCCATTTACTTATTACCGGAACTCAGATGGTGGCTTCACTTGACGTCTTCTGAGCGGATAAACTGCCTTAGTAGTCCTCAATATGTCATTCTTGCCTTTCGATCTTACAATAGTATCTCTTAGTTTATCTCTGTGAAACTCAAAATTTAAGTAAAATGTTTAACGTATCTACCTCCGTCGATATAGCACCACCAGCAACATCAATAGAAACTCGACGATATAAATTTGTATGTGAAACGATTCGGCCGGTCGTTTTGAGAATTTGTGTCCCGTTCGGTGGCTTAAGGTCTCGAGTAGCTCTGTATTGTGTATTATGGCTTGTGTGTGAGGTCGAGTTCGGTTTTCGGATTTTCCGAGATTGGTTTTGAAGGATGATTCTTGTTTTAGAAGCTTAAGCGGAAAGAGTTGACCGAAGTTTGACTTTTGTATAGACAACTCCCAAATGGTATTTTAATGATTCCAATAGCTTCATATGGTAATTTTGGACTTAGGCGAGTATCCGGATTTGGATTTGCAGGTCTGTAGGTTAAGTTGATGCAACCTGGCGAAAATTTGAAGAGTTGGAGTTTTGGAAGGTTGAGAGGTTTAACCGGAAGTTGACTTTATTGATATCGGGCTCGGATTGCAATTCTGAGAGTTGGATTAGCTCTGTTATATCATTGGGAACTTGAATGCAAAATTTGACGTCATTCCAGGTTGTTTTGATATGTTTCAGCGTGAGCTGTAGAAGTTGAAAGTTCATTAAGTTCGATTTCAGGTGCGATTCGTAGTTTTAATGTTGTTTGATGTGATTTGAGACCTCGAGCAGGTCCGTGTTATGTTATGGAACTTGTTGGTATGTTTTGACGGGGTCCCGAGGCCCTCGGGTGTGTTCCTGATAGGCTATGGACCATTTTCTCCTATTTTGGAATGCTGATTGCTAGTGTCTAATGTTCTTCTCTACGATCGCGAAGGTACAAACGCGATCGCAAAGGCTGTTTGGTGACAGGTCCGTTTTTTCCTTCTATGTGCTCGCATGTTTTTTTTCCGCGATTGATTGCGTGTGAGTATTGCTCCTTCGCATTCGCATTTGTTCTTTCGTGTTCGCATAGTATTGACCATACTGGGGAGGCAAAGACTTATGTTCTTCGTCCCTCCGTACTATGGTCCGGGATCGCGATGACTGAGTCAGTGATGAATCGCATTTGCAACCCTTGTTCCGCGTTCGCGTAGTGCTTTTCGCGGGGCAGTATTATTTCTTCTTCGCGTTCGCCTCTCCCTTTTCGCGTCCGTAGCACATTCTTGGAAGCTGATGATTTTCTTCTACGCAATTGCATATGAATTTCCGTGATCGCGATGCATGTTACCTGGGCAGAAATATAAAGTACTCTATTTCGAGGGTTTTGCCATTTTTATCGTATCTTGAGTTGTAGACGTCGGATTTGAGCGATTTTTGAGGGGTTCTTCACGTGTTGGATTGGGGTAAGTGTTCTTTACTCGGATTTGGTTTCTTTTTCATAATTCCATCTTTCTTTTTACCATTAAATTAGTGGTTTGAGGTTGGGGAAAATGTGAATTCTGTGAAAACTTTCAAAACAAAATGCAAAATGATGATTTGGAGTGCGAATTGATATCGAAATTGGATAATTTTGGTATGGTTGGACTCGTATCAGAGTGGGTTCGGATTTTGTAAATTTTGTCGAGTTCCGAGGTGCGGTCCTGGAGTTGATGTTTTAGTTTTTGTTAAAGCATGAAGCTTTATTATCCGGATTTATTTTCTATGATTTTTATTCATGAGATGAACTTACTTTGGCTAGATTTGAGCCGTCCGGAGCTTGTTTCACACGAGAAGGTCATTTTAAAGTATCGGTCTAGCTTCTTTGAGGTAAGTATCTTGCCTTACATTTTGTGGGGAAATTACCCCTTAGGATTTGAGTCATTTGTACTAATTGAGTCATGTGAAGGCCGTGTACGCAAGGTGACAAGTACGTACTCGGGCTTAATTGTGAAAATTTGACCGTTTAGGGCTCTTAGGTTCTTTTGTTCATTAGATATGAAGTTATTTTATCATGTTAAATCCCCCATTTACTAAATTCACCCTTACGTGTCTTATTTGAAATTAATTGATTCATGTTCTACCCGTATTGTCAATTAAACTCTTTTGTTCCTTATATGAAGTTGTTGCCTCTTTTATTGCCATATTATCTTTTCCATAATTGCTTAACCTTAATTGAAGTTATCTCCTCTGTAATTACTTAGCCTTAATTGAAGGTATTATTATCTCTTCCGTAATTGCTTAGCCTTAATTGAAGTTTTGTTATCCCTTTCATTATCGATGTGTTCTGATTTGGGGTCATTGATTCATGCTATTTCTCTTATCATCGAATTGTACTTTTGTAAAATCATTGTTACACATTATCTCTCCCTTGTTGAGCTATTCTTGTTGAGACCATTATTCCCTGTTGTGTCTTTCTTTGTGAGCTCATTCTTCCGTTTCTTTTCGTTCTAAAATTCTTGTGTTGATTTACTGGTCGTACTCTTGTGTTATTGTTGTTGTTGGTTTTGTTATTGTTGTTGTTTTTGTTGTTGTTGTACTCAGTATTGTTAAGCCGAGAGATATGCGTGATTGTTGTATTGAAATTGTTTTGAGGAAAAGTTGTGGCATATGGGCACATGTGGTGAAAGACCTTATATTGTGTTATTATGTTTTGGCACATGTGATATTGTTGAGAGGATTGTCGGGGTGTTCGCATGTGAGTTGTCCGTGCTATTATTGTTATTGATATTTGCGCGTGCGGCATGACAAGGTGGGCTATATATGTAGGTTTGCGCATGTGAAGAGACAAGGTGGGAATATTATTATGCGCGTGCGGCGAGACAAGGCGGGCATTTACTTTATTATTGTGCACGTGGCGAGACAAGGTGGGCTATGTCGGGGAATGATTTGTGATGACTTGTGATGGCTTGGGGGCATTGTTATAGTTGATATTTGTGTAGTGGTGTGCCTACCTTGTGTGAGTTATACCTTATACAATTTGTGGTGATCGCTTCTTATGTGACATTTATTGTCTCTACTCTTACTTGTTGACTTGAATTGTGATAGAACACTTGCACAAGCATACACGTAATTAATTACCCATAACGGTTTAAGAAGATGAATCCGGATGTTATTGACTATTTACATGTACTCTCGTCTACTTGCCTTCTGCGGGAGAGATGTTCTATTGGCACGTAAGTTGTCCGTGCGGTCATGAGTCATTGTTATTGTTGGCACGGGAGTGGTCCGTGCAGATATTAGATATTGTCACTCTCTTGGCATGTGAGTCGTCCATGTGGTTATGAGTTATAATGTGGGCACAAGATGCCAAGTGATTAGGGTTCATGAATTGGGACCGGTGATTTGTGATTATGAGGTTTGGTACCTCGTGGAAATTCTTAAATAAATCTGGTGTGAAAGCAATTTTTCTTATTGAGTTGTTACTTGTTTTCCTTTATTTGGTTTCACCGGACTTAAATTGTGTTCAGCTTACTCTACAGCATTATTACCTGTTTGTTCCCTGTTGCTAATTGTTGCTCTTAGTTTCCTATTACAAGTATTGTTTTGTTATTGTTATCATGCATAGCTCTATATTGATATTGTCCCCTGCTAGTTCACATTTATACTTGTTCAGGTTATTTAGTCCAGTAGGTGTCTTGACTGGCCCTCGTGACTCACCACCGAGGTTATTCTCGATACTTACAGGGCACTGCTGTGGTGTACTCATGCTATGCTTTCTACACATTTTTGTGTAGATCCAGGTATTTCGGAGTTGGTTGATCACTAGTTAGCTATTCGGGTTTTGTTGTGGAGACTCAAGGTAAACCTGTCGTCGCGTTCGCATGCCTCAGAGTCACCTTCTGATATCGTATTTATACTATTTATTTCTATTCCGAAACAGCTGTACTTAGAAGACTATTCTAGTAAACTCAGTAGAGCTTATGACTTGTATTACCAGTTTTGAGTGTTGTATTGCACTTGGAATCATTGGTTTTACTATAGAAATTTCAGTTTCATGCTTTTTAGTTGTTCTGGTTAAATTTTGTCTTTAATTTAGTAAGTGTTAGTGTAATAACCCAACCGGTTGTTTTGCTTCCTAGGACCCCGTTCCCCTAAATAAGACTCCCCGTACGTGCTTTTATTGTTTTATGACTTGTGGAGATGGTTAGTTCGGGATTTGGAAGGGTTCGGGTTGAAATCGGAACACTTAGTTCCTTAAGGTTGGTTAAAAAGGCTAAGTTTAACTTCGGTTAACATCTTGAGCAAACGACCTCGGAATCAGGATTTGACGGTTCCAATAGGATCGTATGATGATTTCGGACTTGGGCGTATGTTCGGATCGGATTTTGGATGACCCCGGAGCGTTTTGGCGCCTAATAGTAAAAGTTGGTTCTTTGAAGGTTTTTGAAGTTCTTTAAATTTGGTTTGAAGTAGGTTTTGGTAAATATCGAGGTCCGAATGAAATTCCAAGACCGGGAATAGTTCTATAATGTCATTTAAGACTTGCACGCAAAATTCGATATCATTCCGAGTAGTTTAAGTACGTTTCAGCGCGTTAGGAGTAAATTGAAGAACTTGAAGTTCATAGTTTTGATTCAATTGGTTTGGGGTGTGATTCTTAGTTTTAGCGTTGTTTGGTGCATTCCGAGAGTTCGAGCAAGCTCGTTTTATGATTTCAAACTTGTTGATATGTTCAGGCGGGGCCTCCGGGGCCCCAGGTGATAATCGGGCAAGGCTCGGACCAAGTTAGAACTTGGGAGCAACAGCTGGAGCTCCCAGCTGCTGCTATAATCGCACCTCGCTTGGCTAGCCGCAGGTGCGAGCCACGAGCCTCAAAAGCAAACCAGTGAGGGCGGCCCAGCCATCCGCAGGTGCGTACAGTAGTTTCAGGGATGGAAGGCGCACAGAAGCGGTCCTTTTGGTCCGCAGGTGCGGAGCTTGGCCAGGTAAGGGAAATGCACCTGCGAGGATTTTACCACAGGCGCGGGAAGGGCTTCGCGGGTGCGAAATTGCTGGAGGCAGTGTGGTCTTTCAAAACGGGACTTAGGCTATTTGGCTCATTTTCTTTCATTGTTGGGTGACTCTTGGAGCTCTTAGAGAGGGTATTTCACTTAGTACTTTGAGGTAAGTAATTTCTACACAATGTGAGTTAAATACATAGTTTATGGGTAGATTATAACATGTAAATTAGTAAAAATTATTGGTTTAGGTGAAAACCTAGGTTTTTGATAAAAATGATATTTAACCACAAAATTTGTTATGGAATTTAGCAAAAATCATATATTTGAATTCATGAGGTTATGGATAACAACTTTCTTCAAAAATTTCTGAAATCCGGGCACGTAGGCTCGGGGGTAAATTTTAGGAATCTTACATTTAGGCTTGGGTAATCACTACAATAGTTGGAATATGAACTTTTGAATATGTATTGATTAACTTATATACCATTTGATTGGTTTTGGACTGTTTGGCACCGAGTTGAGGGTTTTGAGCACAACCTTGGACTAGAAAGTAGGCCTTGAGATGAGGTAAGTCTCTTTTCTAACCTTGTAAGAGGGAATTAAACCCATAGGTAAACTAAATTAAAATGTGCTGCTATTTGTAGGGGCTACGTACGCACGAGGTGATGGGAGTCTGTACGTAGCTACTATTCATGCTTATGTCCGGGTAGTTTTAGGTCTACACCATGCTTTGTGGACACCATTATCTGCTTATTTGTTAATTGTATTGAATGGTGCTAAGTTGAGAATTTTAAGATTTCAAAAGTTTCAAGTTGAATATCTTTATTTTAGAAAGAATTGAGGGATATTATGGTAACTTGAAAAATTTATATTCAACCACGTCGCAAGTATTTTTCTGCGAGCAGGGTAACTTTTCCACTACTCTCATGGGAGCGGGTCGTTTGACTCGACATGTTAATAGATACATCTATGGTTCGTGTTGTTCGACCCTCGACAGTGCACACAGCTATGTATATGTATATTTGGATCGGGTCGTACGTCATCGGCATAATTCGTGCGTGATAATACATCTGGAAGTTCCTTTATATTTGATATTAATTCATGGGCTTGAGAAATTTCATGTTTAAATGAGGGAAATTATTCGGTTCTTACTAGCGCTAAAAGGATTGTTTATTTATTTCTTACTCTGAGTTCTATTGTCATTTATATCTATCATGTTTAATTAGAATTTTACATTATTATATTGTTGGCCCATAGCAAGTGTCGAAGTTGATCCCTCGTCACTACTTCTTCGAGGTTAGACTAGATACTTACTGGGTACATGTTGTTTATGTACTCACGCTACACTTCTGCACTTAAATGTGCAGGATCTGAGGCAGGTGCACCTGGATTTCAGTACGACGCGCACACTTGATTTCCACTTCGAGGCTTCACGGTGAGCTTCCTTCCGAGCCGTTCTGCAGCAGTTGGAGTCTTTCTTTTGTTATATTTTTCTGTCTATTTCACTTCAGATAGTAGACTAGTATTCTTTTGTATATTCTACTAGAATAATCATACTTGTGACGCCGGGTCTTGGCACACACTAGTAGACTTATAATTTTGGATTTTATCTCTATGATTATGATTGCACTCAGTTGCTTTCATCTTATTATTTAAAATCTGTCATTTCTTAAAACTTTTAAATTAAGGGAAGTTTAGTTACTTGAAAACCTATTAAAAACAGAATTCACGTGGTTAGTTCACTATCGGCTTGCCTAGCGGCGGCGCTGAGCGCCATCACGGCCTATATTAGAATTGGGTCGTGACAGTTAGGCTTACCTAGTCTTAGAGACTAGGTGTCGTCACAACATCCTACAGAGGGAAATTAGGATCGTAACAGTATGGCACAACATCGTACAAGTTAAAAATAAATTTTATATAAATTTGATACATCTATAACAATATATAAACTAAAAATAACTTTTGTACAACTAATTATATAGTATACAACATATTTATAACTTATCTACGACTTTCATACATTATTTTTACTCAGTTAAATACATCTACAATATCATATAACTTAAATATAATTTTCATTCAAATTTTATACAATGTCTTTTGTATGTATTTTAATTTGTATCTGATTTGTATATATTTTATAACTTAAATAAAAATTTCTTACAATGATTCATACATTATACAACCATTTTCCAACTTTTATACAATATTCAAATAAAAAATATATAACTACAACATAATACAACTTAAATATAATTTACATACAACTATAATACAACTTTAATACAATTTCGTAAGTATATTGTATGTCATTTGTTCTTATTCTTATTCTTCGATTTTCAATCTGAAATTCGGTCAAAATCAAGTCTAATCCTCACCAAACACCCTCAAAATTGAGATATAAACTCCAAAGAATATTCTCAATTATTTGCAGCAACACCCAGTCCAAACAAATAATAGCTTTTGAAAACTCAAATTCGAATTCAAAGCTTTTTAATGGCTGGCAATGGTGGAGAATCAAACACCTTCAAAATTTATTGATTGATAATTTTAATTCAAACATCAATTGTGCAACATGAAAGAAAATTGTTAAGTTAATATTCTATAGTAAAACAATTGAAATCCATTGATGAGTTTCATTAAAGCTCTATACTACTCATCAAAGCTCTATACAACGAGAGAGAGAGAGAGAGAGAGAGAGAGAGAGAGAGAGAGAGAGAGAGAGAGAGGGATGGGAAAATAACTGATATTCCTTATTCAATTCCTAATATAAAGGGATACTCATTTAAAACTTATTTGTATATAATTGAAAAATTGTATATGACCATGTAATTAAATTAAAACTTTATTAGGAATGGTAATAAAATTTCATATGTAGTATAGGAAGGAAAAAAATCCTATTGGAAAATTCCGGGGCGCCCTGGCTACCCGTTGAATGGGTTTTTAAGGCTTCTGGTTCTGCGATGGGCTTTAA
>NW_017672885.1:23794-85724 GCF_001879085.1 Nicotiana attenuata
AAGAGAGATCGATTCGACTCAAATTGGTGCACACAAGTCATATTCCGGACATTACGGCCTAGTCAACTTTCGGAATTCGGAATCCAGCCCCGATATCAAACAAGTCAAACCTCGGTCAAACTTCTTAAAAACCCTCTCAAATTCTATCTTTATCCAAATGAACTCTCAAAATGACTACGGACCGCTCCGAATTCACTTTTCGATCCGCGCTCCCACTCCAGAATCACCATACGGAGCTATCCAGCTCGGAATCCCAAAACGGACATCGATAACACTGAAATGCACTTCAACCCAAACTTATAAAATTTCTTCCGAATGCTAACTTGCACAATAGGCGCCAAACATCGCCCCCGGGTGCTACAAAACCCATCCGCAATGACGCCCTAAGGTCCGAAATCATCATAACGAACTACTACTGGAAACCTTTCCAGATCCCCGATTCCGAGATGTTTATTCTGAAATCCATCTTTATCCAATTCTTCAACTATAAAGCTTTCTAAAAATGGAAGAATTCCTTTTCCAAATCATCTCCGCACATTTCTCCGGAATTCCAATTCCGCCAATGGTAAAGTCATAAATACCTGAAGTGAAGCTGCTCACGGCCGCAAACTGCTGAGCAATGCGCTAGAGCTCAAAACGACCGATTGGTCCTTACATCTCTCCTACTTAAACATACGTTCTTCCTCCGAACGTGCTAAGAACTGTGCTTGGTTGTCCGAAATCACTTGTTTAACATCTTGAAGCACCTACCGGTGCTACCCAACTCAGTTGGGCACCTAGCTGGATCAATCTGAAGATATCCCTTTTTCACTGTAAGCAAATAGCCTTAGAGCCCATCCTACAATCCGGAATTCTCTGCCAGGCCTGTTTTCCAACATACGCTCGCCGTATCAATAACTACCCGGCGAGCACCAACATGACTGCATATCCTCAGCTTGAAATTCAACCTTGAACGCACTTTACTCACATGACACAATAAACATTCTCTGATCAAATTAGTCGGAATCCACGAATCCTGATGCTCCCAATTGCACCTCAATGACCTATATAGGTCTTGCTCTAACTCTTAACAATACCACGCCAAGTACGGAAGAGGTGTGTAGAAATTCATACCCAATCTGCTCGAATCAACAAAATCATTGGGTTTTATACTCCTGACAAAGAACCATCACCTCAAATTCTGAACCAAATAATGGTCTATTTAGCTCCTTAATAGTATCTTCATAATAATGCAGATTTGCACTGATCCTAAATCAATGATCTGTTCCTCACCCAGTAACGATACCGCTCAGGGCAATAAGCCATCCCAGACATGATCAAAAGGTCTCATATGTGCCACAATTTGCCAATAGGCCTATGAAACTCGAACGTGACAAAAGGAAATGAATTGTGGAAGGAACTCTCAACTCAGCACTACATATGGACTTTCTTAGAAATGGAAGCAAGGGCATAACAAAAATAGCAATATAGAAAAACTGTACTCACATCACATCTGTTGCGGCGGTGCAAATCCCAATCCAAAAAACATACCCATGGCGGCATGCCACCGATCCATAACATCAATAATTCATATAAGGTGATATACATTCGAGCTAATTGCTCATTACAAACAAAATACCGGAATATCGTCACAAAGCACGCTAGTGCATAATACCATCCTCCTGAGGGGACAATATAGGCCATAAGCTAAACAACTCAAGCACACTGAGGTGGCGATAAAAATGTTGCCTGAATAAAGAGCATCTTGTTTCACAATAACACCTACCGCTAACGTGGAACCTTAACACAGAAGAAGATTTACCAAGCCGTTTGGCAACTCCGCACGACACAATATAGGCATTACAGTTGAATAGCCGACGAAGAAATAAACATCGATCGTCCGAATACTCCTCCATAAAGGAGAGCTATTGCCTGAATGAACAACTCGGCCTGATAGAGCCCATACTCATATTTTAAATCCATGCCACAGACCTGCAAGCCGGTTCTGATCGTACGAACTAGGCCAATAATCTTCCATTGGGGTCCATAATAACCCCTAAATCCCATAACACACAAAGCAATAACCATCATAACCGAAGTAATCCTCCACGGTCCACAAACCTAGATAAAACCGAGTGCCCTCCAGGCATAAATCCTCAAATTAACCATAATCGGCGCACAATCTTGTCATACTTGGTTTCATTCTCCAAGATCAAATTAAGCTGACTAACCTGCCACACTTATACAATCTTCTCCAGTGGGACAGCGCTCCTACGGTCTTCCGTAACAGATAACAAGGCCTCGCACATCCAGGCACCGGCTTGCACTAACGCTGAAAAGCGATCAAGAATCCATACCGGATGCAAAAGCCTCTCTCACAACACCGATCCAGGGTTGAATGCTGGAAGACAAGTGCCAGCTTCTCTAATCATTCAAAACCTCCTTTCCTGCTCTTCTGAGCTCGTGACAATGCCTTGTCAACACCAAACCGCAACCTTGACCTCACTTCCAATTCAATAACACACACTGTGCCAACAATGCCAATCTCTAAGTAGTGGTCTAGAGCCACCAATCATTTGCATAATTTTTGCTGGAGGAACTGATTTGATCTACCAACCAATATGCCAATTCAACTATGGCTAACACAGTCTATCTTCTTCCCAAATTATCCTTGATGCCTTAGAATAATAATAACTCCATTCAACAGCATAACACACTTCAAACCCGCACCAATCCCGATGATCGTGAATCTCGAGACCAATGCTATCTCAAACCCCACGAACCAATTTTCAGTACCTCCAATTGCTACAAACTGCAGGTCAAAACATCATAGAACATTCTGGGCACCTTCTCATAAGCTGCCTACAAAGCTTGATTCTCAACTGTACCTATTAGGCTTGAAAAATCATTTAGGCACCACACTTTATCCCCTTGAATCCACTAGGACCGTTGTTGAGAGTCACGTCCGCTCTGACTTGGCCGCCGAATATATCAACTACATGATTCTTTCTAGCGGCATGATACCCTCTCGACGAAGCACCCGGCCGAATCATTTTCCTTGAAACCCGTTAACTATACAGGGCACAAATCCTGATTCTTCCCAAGTTTGAGCATGACGCCAATAAGGCTGCCATACGCATAGCCACAACCTTTAACAATCTTATTGCTCAGATTACCACTTATGCTCTTTTCAATAGCTGAATTAACCCATCAAAATATGCTAATACCCAGAAAACCTCGCAAGTAGTTAATCCAAGGCAAACCCAATGCATAGGAGGTGGGCTCTCCCACTTAGCTTGAAGCCACTATTACACAACTTTGGAATTCGCCAGGATTCTTTGTTCTCTTATTGACACAACCTTGCGCAATCAACATGCCAAAAAATTCTTGGAATCTTTCCGCAAAAACCCCCTTTTATACTCCGGAATCATCAACCACATTCGCAACGGACCGATCACTTGTTGTATAACCAATACGAATTCTTTGCAGAAGCTTCCGCCGCAATCATGGCGATCCGCCGATCTGCTCACTGGAGATAACCCACCTGAGTCCGAGGCTCACTCTCTAAAGCTGTACAAAGACCATTCAACCCTCGTGGACATCAGTTAATGTGGCGGGAAACATCCTTAAAATTCAAAGGTTTATGTTGTATGCCTTCTTCATTTCAGGCAGCTGCCTCTCCGTCAATATCAATGTCTCCCCTGCCGCGTAATAGCGCCAGTGCCGTTTCAAATTAAATCCGTAGACCCAATCATCGTCGCGCCACTCTGCTCACTTTGGCGAAACTCAGCTCCTTTTATCAATTAACTTGACCTTCACTTCTGAATACCTTGGCCTTTAGAAGTTTAGACGCATCGCCTGACACTTCCCACAACGTCCTTTCTCCTCTTTGCTTGCTCAGTTGTTGCCCTAATAAATCTATCTTGATAGCACTTGAACGCCACAAAATGCTTACTAAGCTTTAAAAAACCTTTCTGATATCATCTTTCTCGAGCCGTCGACAATCAGAAACACCAGTGAATTCATATCCTGAACACCGCACCCACGATATCCAAATAGTCGTTGTTCTCTCCAATATTATTTTCACAATATCTAACCCCAAGGGCGAATGCAGAGAGACCATAACAGCCGACGAACTTAAACATACAATCGAGCGATGGACGACAGCTACATCGCAGATAAAAATTCCACCAACGCTCGAATTACCAACGTCTCGTTACTCCATCAACCCGCAAATGCTGGAACATTCATGAGGCCAATTGCCTTTTCCCTCCGCCGAATGAAATATCATATCTCGAATCGTGCATGAGTAGATTTCCTTTTCACTTGCGAATTACCGCCCCATAACCACATAGGCAAGTCCTCCTACCATGAAGTCAATGACCCTGGCGCGAGTAACTAATCGCGAGCATCATAGATGACCTGTGCATGAGCCTCCAAGATCTTTAGAAGCACAATCTATCGAGCCGAAACGAATAGAAAAAATCCTCTCCGCAAGGCGGACGACAATATCTCACCCAACTAATTAACGCGGGAGAAACATCCCGCACACATCTGTAGTACCATTAAGAATTGGTCTTTGAATTCTGTCGCGATGCTCATATACAAGGCGGTTCGCGTCGCGTAAGATTGTATGAGAAGGAAACAAAGGGGGCATGAGCCTCAATGGAAATGCCAGTCGGCACGATGAAGAAATCAAGTAAAAGGGAAAGTGGCTCTAACAGCCCTGTAGGCCTCTCTGAAGATAAGTCAGACAGTCTACCCGTACCTGGATCACGCGATGACTCTTTACTAGACTTGCTCCATAGGTTGACTCGTGTAGACCGAAAGGGAACTTAGTGCTCTGATAACCATGTTGTCAACGACCCAAATTCCACTAAGGTCGTGAATGGCGCGGGACACCCACTTGTCAAGGCAAACCCAAACCGAAAAATACTTAGATACTAAATTCTCGTTTTAAATACTCTGAAAAGCTATGACTTTCCTGTCAAATTTACGCATAAAAGATAAATCGGTTTCAAAATCAATTTGGAATGTTAAGCAATTTAAATACAAATACTTTTCATAATCATGCGTTAGGCCCAGAACGTCGGTGTCACAAGTTGCATGGGAGCGATTTCTAAGAAGTCGAATAAAGTACAGTAACTGTCCGGGTGAACACAAAATTGGACAGGGAAATGTAATATAACAATGACTGAGATGAGGACTATCTAGCTGCGGGTCCTCCGAGAAATATCAGCTCACCTAGTCCTCTGGTATCAATTCGCCAGTGCTGTTATGACTAGTAGGCCACTAGTAATACCTGTACCTCTGTGCAATAAAAAAAATGCACAGCAAGTGTAAGCATGAGTACGAAAACCAACGTGTACTTAGTAAGTATCCGGCGCCTAATCTCGAAGAAGTAGAGACGAGAAGATGGCAAACATCGACACTTGCATTATTGATGGTCCAATAATAATATTTATTCAAGTGTATGAGATCACGGATTTATTAAGAACGACAGTAATCTCGAATGAGCCACGAATCAGGTATAAAGTTTCCCTTTTATTAAAAGTCTCTGGATTCATAAATCCATTAATTAAAAATTATCTAAGTCGGGGAAAGCCCAATATCAATCTCAATAAAATCTCAAGGCCAGCAATACAAGCATGCGCAACTCATGCCGAGGTTGTTACAACCGATCCAACATAAATGTAAAATATGTGCACTGCCGAGGGTGCGACCGCACGCGAACCATAGATGCATCTATTACCTCGCTCCGCAGAATCATACATCGATGCGGTCAAATTTAAACTAAACAATCACCCTGCTCGCGAATCATACATGCGACGCAGGTACACACTAGAATACATGCTCAAACAGCAAATTAAGAATTTATCGGGACCATTTATCCCAAATAAAAGCAAAATTCTCTTTTAACGAATTTTAAGAAAAATGAAGTTTAATCCTCTAGAATTCATATTACACAAATTCGATAGGAATTTTAAAGAAATTCAACTGTCAATAAGATCACAGATATTCCAAAGTATAACATGCTTTTGGGATCCAAGACTACCGGGTCTTACAAACATATTAGTGAGCTACGCGAAATACTCGTCACATCGTGCGCAGTTGGCCCCCGACAAATAGGAGCACAATAACCAATTGAATTTCACCTAATGGGGACAATTTCCCCTCTTACAAGGTTAGGAAGAGGAGACTCACATCGCTCCCGAAAATTTCCAATAACCGCTCCAAGCCCTCCAACAGACTTTCCATTTGAAATGCATAACACCCAAATCTGATTCAAATAACATGGCAAACCAGGTAGAAAAATTCACTTCACTAATAACTGTGTAACAATATCAAATTATGACTAAGTTACCAACTCCGCTCGAAAAGTTTACCAAAATGGCCTTGGGCCCACGTGCCCTGACTTACCCGAAATTTCGCTTGAAGAAAATTCTACGCCATAGCTTTACTAACTCCAAATTATACAATTTGCTCAAATTTGTTCCATGCTCAAATTCGAGCGTAAAAGTCCCAAAATGGTCGCAATATTCTAGGTCCCTTCCCCAAAAATCTCCAAATTAATACTAATGTTTCCATTGTCTAAATCCATGTTAAGCTATTTAACTCAAAAAATAGGAAGAAATTAACTTAACCTATGTTGCTTGTGAAAATGACCTCCTTGAGCTCTCCAAAATCGTTCCAAGCCAAATGAAAGAAATGGGCCAAAACTCGTGTTTTAAAATAATCGCCTAAAGGCCTTTCAATCGAAGTTGTAGCCTTTGCGGCTGTGCAGGTTGTACCATCCTATTATAAATTTTCCCCTGCCTGTAAGCACCCCTTCTGTTAAAACGCCCATAAGCTCCCTTGGTGGAAATATCAAATGATATAACGGTTTGAAGATTTATAAGAACTAGACTCAACAGAGTCTTTCATTTGATATTGTTTTCACGACCAAATATAACTCTTTATATATTCCGAGATATGAGCTTCTAAAGTCGGGTTTCGATCCATCAGAAATTCTGTCGAAATACTGGCTCCACCAGCCATGCTTCAATCGATCATGGAACTTTCTGATAAAAATGTATCCAAATATGAATGGTCTTAACTTTCTGGAAACTGGATGTGTAGGACAACACTATTTTTGTTTTGCAATTTATCAGATTCTTTAAATAGATTGTCGAGATAATAAGCTTCCAAATTCAAGCTTCGTGATTGTACCAAGTTACTGTTCACAGCTTTTGGCAGAAAATTGTTCAGCAATTTCTTTTGGGTCCGAAATTCATTCCGTTAACTATTCGAAATCCACCTGAGGCCCTCGCCTTAAACCAATTATACCAACATGTCAAAAAACATGATACGAACTCGCTCGAGGCTCAAAATCACATCAAACAACGTCGAAACAATGAATCGTAATTCCAATCCAAACTTTATGAACTTTAAAATGTTCAAACTTCTACATTCGATGCCGAAACCCGTCAAATCACGTCCGGGAGTTTGACCTCAAATTTTGCACGACAAGTCATACTCGACATTACGTTTACATGCTCAATCTTTCAGAATTGGAATCCGACCCGATATCAAAAAGTCAAACTCTCGGTCAAACTTCTCAAAAAACCTTTCAAATTTCTTCCTTTAGGCCAAATGACTTCAAACTGACCTACGTACCTCCGAATTCACTTCCGATCCGGCGGCACAACTCCAGAATCACCATAACACGGAGTACTCTCAGACTCAGAAATCCAAAAACGGACATCGATAAAACTGAAATGCACTTCAACCCAAACTTATGAATTCTTCCAGAAATGCTAACTTCCACAAATAGACGCCAAAAACGCTCCCGGGTCATCCAAAATCCGATAGCGGGCAAACGCACCCAAGTCCGAAATCAATCATAGGAACCTACTGAACTTCAAATCACGATTCGGAGGTCCTTTCTCTGAAATCCAATCTTACTCAAATTCTTTCAAAACTTAAAGCTTTCGAATGAGAATTCCCTTTCCAAATCAAAAACTCCGAATTTCCCCGGATTCAAATTCTGACCACGCGTACAAGTCATAATACCTGAAGTGAATTGGCTCATGGCCCCAAACTGCTGACGACACCCAGAAGCTCAAAACGGATCGATCGGATCGATACAAGAAGTTTAGGGGTATCTATTATTATTTATGTTTTCCTATTGCTTGTATATAATGAGTTAGTTAGAGGTTTAAATGACAGTTGGAAAATTTCCCAACTTCTCTCTTCTTCTTCACGTTCACAGCTCTCTCTAATGGCTAAGTTTTGACAGAACTATAAAATCTAATAGCATGGAGGTCGATAATAGAATATAAATCAATGGTTTAATTAATAAATCCAATTTCCTTAAATTATATTAAAAAAAATCGATTACAAAAAAAACTTGGGGATTCTTGAAAAGATAAACTAAGAAAGAAATAACAAAAAAGTAGTTAATGAATAAAGGTACTTTAATTAAAACACAAAATAGACGCGGTAAATTAAATCATCAACATCAATTATAGACAGTGGCAGATTCGGATTTTAAAGTTATGAGGCTGACTGATAAAATTCTAAAGAAGAGAAAAAAAAGGAAATATAATTGTGGGTGCTCACTCAAATATTTAATCTACATATTTTATAATCGCCTATGCAAATTTACATATACTTAATTGATTAAAGGTAATGGGTGCTTAAGCCCCAACAATGCCAAATGTTAGATCCGCCATTCATTGTAGTGTGCACCAAAATAACAATTACTATATGAACCTTTGAGCTGGATACAACACATAATATATTTAAGTAAATTTATAAAAAATATATCCCTTAATATATATAATTTTTAGGGAAAAGGAGCCGAGATTCACGTGAACCATGCCCTTCTACTTAATATCGCCCCTGATATAAGAGCTTGATGGAAGAAGAAAATAAGTTTTTTCAAAATAATACTCATTTAATTTTAAACTCAACTTTCATATTCACAATTTAAGAACCGACTTCTACACTTGCACAAAAATGGTAAATTTTTAATGTCTGAAAATCCACAACTAGCTACCGAGGCAAATATTTAAAAAAGCTGATTGTGCCTTAATATGACTAACTCTGCACATACACTGCCCAGCCGAAATTGTTACGCTAAGCCTTTCACCCATTTTGGAGTTAAATCCCGTCTAGCATATACTGAGCGGCCCAAACCTTGGGTAACCAAGCCTTTGGGGTCCGATCCATTTTAATTCGGAGTTGATTTGGAAAGAGAATTCTCATTTCGGAAGCTTTAAGTTGAAAGAATTAGCTAAGATTGGATTTTTGAGTAAACGACCTCGAAATCGGGATTCGAAGGTTCCAGCAGGTTCGTATGATGATTTCGGACTTGGGCGTATGTCCGAATCGGGTTTTGGAAGACCCAGGAATGTTTTGGCGCCTATTGTGGAAGTTAGCATTTTGGAGGAATTTCATAAGTTTGGGTTGAAGTGCATTTCAGGGTTATCAATGTCCGTTTGGGATTCCGAGTCTGGGAATAGCTCTGTATGGTGATTTTGGAGTTGGGAGCGCGATCTGAAGTGAATTCGGAGGTCCGTAGGTCATTTTGAAGTCATTTGGCTAAAGATAGAAATTTGAAGGTTTTTGAGAAGTTTGACCGAGAGTTTGACTTTTTGATATCGGGGTCGGATTCCAATTCCAAAAGCTGAAGCAAGTTCGTAATGTCGAATATGACTTGTGTGCAAAATTTGAGGTCAATCGGACGTGATTTGATGGGTTTCGGCATCGAATGTAGAAGTTTGAAATTTCAAAGTTCATAAAGTTGGATTGGAGTACGATTCATGATTTAGTCGTTGTTTGATGTGATTTAAAGCCTCGGCTAAGTTCGTATTGTATTTTGGGACATGTTGGTATAATTGGTTGAAGTCACTAGGGTCTCGGGAGGATTTTGGAAGGCTAACGGATCGATTTCGGAAATTTGAAGCTGCTGAAAATCTGCTGGTTTTTTTGCTGCAGCTGCTGTTTTGGACAGCAATGGTGCAATCGAGGAGGCTATTTAGGAAGCTTATATCTCGAAATGTATGAGGAATCTGAAAATTGGCAAAACACAAAAGTTGTTGTCCTTGCATTCTAGCTTCCATAAAATTAAACCATTCATGATTTGGACATTTTATCAGAAAGTTATGATCGATTGATGATGGCTGGTGGAGCAGTTTCGACAGAATTTTCTGATGCATGGATCCGACTTTAGAAGCTCATATCTCAGAATATTTAAAGAGTTATATGGTGTACAACCTATCAAATGAAAGACCTTCGAGTCTAGTTTCTAAATATTCAAACCGTTTGTCATTTGGATATTTCAACAAGGAGTTATGAGCGTTTTAACAGAAGATGTACAGCAGGGGGAAATGGTAATAGGATGTACAACCTGCACAGCGCAAGGTACAACTCGATGAAGCATGGGCAGATTGTTTTAAACACGAGTTTTGGCCCATTTCTTTCATTTCTTTCATTTGGCTTGGACGATTTTGGAGAGCTCAAGGAGGGATTTTCACCAAGCAACACTAGGTAAGTGATTTCTTCCTATTTTTGAGTTAAATATGTGATCTTACATGGATTTAGACATGAAAAATTAGTATAAATTTGGGATTTTTGGGGAAGACCTAGAATTTTAAATTTTGGACTTTTACCTTGAATTTGAGCATGAAAATTTGAGCAAATTGTATATTTGAGTTAGTAAAGCTATGGGTAGAACTTATCTTCGAGAAATTTCGAAATCCGGAAACGTGGGCCCGAGGGCATTTTGGTTAACTTTTCGAGCGGAGTTGGAAACTTATATAATTTGAATTGTTACAAGTATTAGAGTGAATTTTTATTGGTTTGCCCGTTATTTGAATAGTTTTGGGGCGTTGTGCATCAATTGGAGTCGTTGGAAGGGCTCGGAAGCCGGTTATGGAAATATCGTAGCGAGGTGAGTCTCCTTTCTAACCTTGTAAGAGGGAATTGTCCCCATAGGTGAAATAATTGATTATGTGCTCCTATTTGTGGGGGCTACGTACGCACGAGGTGACGAGTGTCCGTGCGTAGCTACTAATATGTGTAAGTTCGGGTAGTCTAGGACCCAAAAGCATGCTATACTTGGAATATATGTGATCTTATTGACAGTTGAATTTCTTAAATCCTATCGAATTGGTAAATGAATTTCTAAGAGGATTAAGCTTCATTTTCTTAAATCATTAAAAGAGAATTGGCTTTTATTTGGATAAATGTTCCCCGATAAATTCTTAATTTGCTGTTTGAGCATGTATTTCTATGTGTACCTGTGTCGCATGTATGATTCGCGAGCAGGGTGATTGTTTAGTTAAATTTGACCGCGTCGCATGTATGATTCGCGAGCGGGGTAATAGATGCATCTATAGTTCGCGTCGTTCGACCCTCGGCAGTGCACATTTTACATTTATGTTGGATCGGGCCGTACGACCTCGGCATGAGCAGCGCATGCTTGTATTGCCTGCCTTGAGATTTATTGAGATTGATATCTGCTTTCCCCCACTTGAGATAATTGTTAATTAATGGATTATGAATCCGGAGACTTTTAATAAAAAGAAACTTTTACCTGTTTCGTGGCTCATTTGAATTTACTGTCGTTCTTAATAAATCTGTGATTCATCGCATGAGTAATATTATTATTGGACCATTAGTAAGTGTCGATGTTGCCATGCCGTCTCTACTTCTTCGAGATTAGGCGGGATACTTATTGAGTACACGTTGTTTTCGTACTCATGCTACACTTGCTGTGCATTTTGTTGCACAGGTACAGGTATTACTAGTGGCCTACTGGGCGTAGCAGCATGGATGATACGGAGACTAGGTGAGCTGTATTTCTCGAGGCGACCCGCAACTAGTATAGTCTCTCTCTCAGTATTGTATTTACTTTCTGTCCAATTTGTGTTCCGGACAGTTACTGTACTTTATTCGATTTTCTTAGAAATTGCTCATGCACTTGTGACACCAGGTTCTGGGATGATTATTAAGTATTTTGTATTAACTGCTTAACATTTAATTGATTTGAAATGATTATCTTTTACTGGTAAATTTGAAGGAAAGTCATAGTTTTCAAGAGTATTAAAACGAGAATTTAATTAAGTATTTTGGTTGGCTTGCCTGACATTGGTGTCCGGCGCCATCACAACCCTTAGTGGAATTTGGGTCGTGACAACATGGTATCAGAGCACTAGGTTCCCTTAGGTCTCACGAGTCATGAGCAAGTCTAGTAGAGTCTCGCGGATCGGTACGGAGACGTCTGTACTTATCTTCGGGAGGCTACAGGGCTGTTAGGAGCACTTCCCTTCTTGATTGCTCATCGTGCGGTTTAATTCCTTGAGACTTATGCCTTTATTTCCTTCCTATTCAATCTTACGCGACGCGAACCGCTTGTTATAAATCGAGAATTTAAGAATTGTAATGGTACTACCGATGTGGAGCGGGATGTTTCTCCCGGTATAGTTGATTTGGGCTATTGTCGTCGCCTTGCGGAAGGCTATCTTGTCATTTCAGCTCAGTAACAGTATTCCCGAGAGCTTTGAGTCTATGCGTAGATTCCTACGATTGCTCATGATCGGTTGTCGCACAGTATGGGCGTGTTGGTAAAGTTCTTGCCTATATGTTGGGGCAGTGAAAGATTTGGAAGGGAGTTCTCTCAGTGCATGATTCTGAGATTCGGTATTTCATTTCCGGCGGGGAAAAATCAATTGGCCTATGAATGTCTTGATTTGGATCGATAGAGTAACGAGACTTGGTGTTTTCAAGTGTGGTGGAATTTTCATCTGCGACGTGGTATCGTCATCCTCGATTGAATATGTTAAGTTCGCCGGTGTTATGGTCTTCTGCAATTTGCATTTGGGGTAAGATATTGTGAAATAATATTGGAAAAGCGACTATTAAATATCGTGGGGTGCGGTGGTTCAGGGTTTAATGTGTATTTCTAATGTTGGCGGCTCGAGAATGATGATCTTCGGAAAGGTTTAAAGTTAGTAGCGATTGGTGGGTTCAAGTGTTATGAAGATAGATTTTATTTAAGGCAATAACCGAGCAGCAACGGATGAGGAAGGACATGTGAGGAGTGTCAGGCGGTGGTTAAAATTTCTAGAAGGCCAGGTATAAGAAGCGAAGGTCGAGTAGTCGATTAAAGGGGTGAGTTCCGCCAAAGTGGGAGAGTGGCGGAGTTGCATATGGGCTTTGTGGTAGGATGACTACGCACCTAAAGGAGAGTTTGGAATGATTTGGGAATTTTAGTGAATGGTGATTGGGGTCTACGGATTAATTTGAAGTATGGACTATTATACGACAGGAGATTTGATATAACGGAAAGGAGCTACTTGAAATGAAGAAGGATACAACATAACTTTGAATTGGAAGGATGTTGCCGCACATTTAATTGATGTCCACGAGGGGTGAATGGACTTGTGCAGCTAGAGAGTGAGCTCGAACTCAGGATGGGTTATTGATGTCGTAGTGATTGTACCCCGTGCAGCAGCGTTGGAAGATGTCGGCACGTAAATTCCACAGGTGGGTTATCTCCAGTGAGCAGATCAGCAATCGCATGATTAGTGAAGCTTCTGCGAAGAATTCTATTGGTTATACGGCGAAGAGATTGGTCGTGCGAATGTGGTTGATGATTCAAAGTATAAAAAGGGGTTTTACAGAAAGATTCCGAGAATTTTTGCGGTTGATTGCGTAAAGTTATGTCAATAAGAGATAAAGAATCTTGGTGAATTCCAGAGTTGTGTAATAGTGGCTTCAAGCTAAGTGGGAGAGTCCCGCCGCCTATGATTGGGTTGCATGGTTAACTACTTGCGAGGTTTCTGGTTATTAGCATATTGATGGGTTACTTCAACTAGAGGAAAACAACATAAGTGGTAAATTGAGCAAAGGAATTGTTAAAGGTGTGCTATGGTTGGCCTTATTGGCTCATGTTCAGACTTGGGGAAGGATTCAGGATTCATGCCTTGTATGGATGCGGGTTTCAAGGAAAGTGATTCTGCCGGGTGCTTCGTCGTGAGGGTATTCATGTGCTAGAAGATTCGTGGAGTTGATTGTATTCGGCCAAGTCAGAGCGGGTGGCTCTCAACAGCAGCCCTAGTGAATTCAAAAGTTAAAATGTGGTGCCTAATGATTTCGAGCCTATAGGTACGGTTAAGAATCAAGCTTTGTAGCAGCTTATGAGAAGGTGCCCAGAATGTTCTATGATGTTTTGACCTGCAGTGTAGCAATTGGGAGGAAAATGAGAAAGACTTCGGATTCGTAGAGGGATTATCAGAATGGGCATACTAGTTGAAGATGCGAATGTGCGCACAACGGAGGTATGAAATGGTTGGTGGGATTAGAGACAGCGTGGTCTCATGATTCAAGGTCACTCGGGACGAGTGCGGATGGGGTGTGTTATGTGTTGAATGGAGTTATTATTATTTCTATGGCAATNTGTTATGTGTTGAATGGAGTTATTATTATTTCTAAGGCAATCAAGGATAAATTGGAAGAAGATAGACTGGTTAGCCATAGTTGAATTGGCATATTGGTGGTAGTAATCAGTTCCTCCAGCAAAATTATGCAAATGATTGGTGGCTTAGACCACTACTTAGAGATTGGCATGTTGGGCACAGTGTGTGTTATTGAATTGGAAGTGAGGATCAAGGTTGCGGTTTGGTGTTGACAAGGATGTCACGAGCTCAGATGAGCAGGAAAGGGGTTTTTGAATGATTAGAGAAGCTGGCATTGTCTTCAGCATCACCTGGGATCGGTGTTTTGTGAGAGAGGCTTTGCATCCTGGTTATGGATTCTTGATCGCTTTTCAGCGTTAGTGCAGCCGGTAGCCTGGATGTGCAGGCTTGTTATCTGTTACGGAAGACCGTAGGAGCGTGTCCCACGGGAAGATTGTATAAGTGTGGCAGGTAGTCACTTAATTGATTGGAGAATGAAACCAAGTATGAAGATTGTGGCGATATGGTTAATTTGAGGATTTATGCCTGGAGGGCACTCGGTTTATTAGGTTGTGGACCGTGGAGGATTACTTCGGTTATGATGGTTATTCTTGTGTGTTATGGGGATTAGGGGTTATTATGGACCCAAGGAAGATTATTGGCCTAGTTCGGTACGATCAGAACCGGCTTGAGGTCTGTGGATGGATTTAAATATGAGTATGGGCTCTATATCAGGCCGAGTGTGTTCATTTCAGCATAGCTCTCCTTATGGAGGAGTATTCGGACGATCGATGTTATTTCGTCGTCGGCTATTTCATGTAATGCTATATTGTGTCGTGGGAGTTGCCAAACGGCTTGGTAAATTTCTTCTGTGTTAAGGTTCCACGTAGCGGTGGTGTTATGTGAACAAGATGGCTCTTTAGTTTCAGAACATTTATCGCACCTCAGTGTGCTTGAGTTGTTAGCTTATGGCGCTATATGTCCCCTCAGGGATGGTATTATGCACTTAGCGTGCTTGTGACCGATATTCGGTATTTTGTTGTAATGAGCAATTAGCTCGATGTATATCACCTTATATGAATTATATGTATGGATCGGGTGGCATGCCGCCATGGGTATGTTTTTTGGATTGGGTTGCACGCCGCAACAGTGTGATGTTGAGTACAGTTTTCTATATGCTATTTTTGTATGCCTTGCTTCCTATTTTCTAAGGAAAGTCCATATTAGTGCGTGAGTTGAGTAGTTCCTTCCACAATTCATTTTCCTTTTGTCACGTTCGAGTTCATAGCCTATTGGCAAATTGTGGCACCATATGAGACTTTTGATCATGTCTGGGATGGCTTATTGCCTGAGCGGTTCGTACTGGGTGAGACGAGATCATTGGATTTAGGATCAGTGCAATCTGATTATATGAAGTATATTAAGGAGCTAAGACCATTATTTGGTTCAGAATGAGGTGATGGTTCTTGTCAGGAGTATAAACCCAATGATTTGTTGATTCGGCAGTTGGGTATGAATTTCTACACACCTCTTCCGTCTTGGCGGTATTGTAAGAGTTAGAGCAAGACCTATATAGGTCATGAGGTGCAATGGGAGCATCAGATTCGTGGAATTCCGACTAATTTGATCAGAGAATGTTATTGTGGTCATGTGAGTAAAGTGGTTCAAGGTGTGAATTCAGCTGAGGTATGCAGTCATGTTTTGGTGCTGCGGGTAGTTATTGATACGGCGAGCGTATGTTGGAACAGGCCTGGCAGAGAATTCCGGATGTAGGAATTGGGCTCTAAGGCTTATTTGCTTAAGTGAAAAAGGATATCTTCAGATTGATCCAGCTAGGGTGCCCAACTGAGTTGTGGTAGCACGGGTAGGTGCTCAAGATGTTAAACAGTGATTTCGGACAACCCCAACACAGTTCTTAGCACGTTCGAGGAAGAACGTATGTTTAAGTAGGAGAGAATGTAAGGACCCAACCGGTCGTTTTGAGCTCTAGCGCATTGCTCAGCAGTTTGGGGCCGTGAGCAGCTTCACTTCAGGTATTATGACTTGTACGCATGGTCGGAATTGAATTCCGGAGAATTCGGAGATGATTTGGAAAAGGAATTCTCATTTTAGAAGCTTTAAGTTGAAAGAATTGACTAAGATTGGATTTCAGAATAAACCATCTCGGAATCGGGATCTGAAGGTTCCAGTAGGTTCGTATGATGATTTCGGACTTGGGCGTATGCCCGGATCGGGTTTTGGATGACCCGGGAGCGTTTTGGCGCCTATTGTGCAAGTTAGCATTTCGGAAGAAATTTTATAAGTTTGGGTTGAAGTGCATTTCAGTGTTATCGATGTCCGTTTGGGATTCCGAGTCTGGGAGTAGCTCCGTATGGTGATTCTGGAGTTGGGAGCGCGATCGGAAGTGAATTCGGAGGTCCGTAGGTCATTTTGAAGTCATTTGGATAAAGATAGAAATTTGAAGGTTTTTTAGAAGTTTGACCGAGAGTTTGACTTTTTGATATCGGGGTCGGATTCCAATTCCGAAAGTTGGACTAGGTCCGTAATGTCGAATATGACTTGTGTGCACAATTTGAGGTCAATCGGACGTGATTTGACGGGTTTCGGCATCGAATGTAGAAGTTTGAAATTTCAAAGTTCATAAAGTTTGGATTGGAGTACGATTCATGATTTCGACGTTGTTTGATGTAATTTGAGGCCTCGAGCGAGTTCGTATCATATTTTGGGACATGTTGGTATAATTGGTTAAGGTCTCGAGGGTCTCGGGTGGATTTCGGAAGGTTAACGGAATGAATTTCGGACCAAAGAGTTGCTGAAATTTTCTGCAGAAAGCTGTTTTGACAGCAACTAGTGCAATCGCGGAGCTGAACTTGGAAGCTTATATCTCGAAATCTATAAGGAATCTGTAATTTTTCCAAACACAAAAGTTATTGCCCTTGCATCCTAGTTTCCAGAAAGTTAAACCATTCATGATTTGGACATTTTATCAGAAAGTTATGATCGATTAAAGATGGCTGGTGGAGCAGTTTCGACAGAATTTCTGATGCATGGAGCCGACTTTAGAAGCTCATATCTTGGAATATATAAAGGGTTATATGGTGTGAAACCTATCAAATGAAAGATCTTCGAGTCTAGTTTCTAAATCTTCAAACCGTTTGTCATTTGGATATTACCACAAGGAGTTATGGGCATTTTAACAGAAGGTGTACAGCGGGGGAAAATTATAATAGGATGTACAACCTGCACAGCGCAAGGTACAACTCGATGAAGCCTGGGCAGATTGTTTTAAACACGAGTTTTGGCCCATTTCATTCATTTGGCTTGGACGATTTTGGAGAGCTCAAGGAGGGATTTTCACCAAGAAACTCTAGGTAAGTGATTTCTTCCTATTTTTGAGTTAAATATGTGATCTTACATGGATTTAGACATGGAAAATTAGTATAAATTTGGGACTTTTGGGGAAGACCTAGAATTTTGAATTTTGGACTTTTACCTTGAATTTGAGCATGAAAATTTGAGCAAATTGTATATTTGAGTTAGTAAAGCGATGGGTAGAATTTATCTTCGAGAAATTTTGGAATCCGGGCACGTGGGCCCGAGGCCATTTTGGTCAACTTTTCTAGCGGAGTTGGGAACTTATATAATTTGAATTGTTACAAGTATTAGAGTGAATTTTTATTGGTTTGCCCATTGTTTGAATAGTTTTGGGGCATTATGCATCAAATGGAGTCGTTGGAAGGGCTTGGAAGCCGGTTATGGAAATTTCGGAGCGAGGTGAGTCTCCTTTCTAACCTTGTAAGAAGGAATTGTCCCCATAGGTGAAATAATTGGTTATGTGCTCCTATTTGTGGGGCTACGTACGCACGAGGTGACGAGAGTCCTTGCGTAGCTACTAATATGTGTAAGTCTGGGTAGTCTAGGACCCAAAAGCATGCTATACTTGGAATATCTATGATCTTATTGACAGTTGAATTGCTTAAATCCTATCGAATTGGTAAATGAATTTCTAAGAGGAATAAACTTTATTTTCTTAAATCATTAAAAGAGAATTGGCTTTTATTTGGATAAATGTTCCCCGATAAATTCTTAATTTGCTGTTTGAGCATGTATTTCTATGTGTACCTGCGTCGCATGTATGATTTGTGAGCAGGGTGATTGTTTGACCGCGTCGCATGTATGATTCGCGAGCGGGGTAATAGATGCATCTATGGTTCGCGTCGTTCGACCCTCGGCAGTGCACATTTTACATTTATGTTCGATCGGGCCGTACGACCTCGGCATGAGCAGCGCATGCTTGTATTGCCTGCCTTGAGATTTATTGAGATTGATATCTGCTTTCCCCCACTTGAGATAATTGTTAATTAATGGATTATGAATCCGGAGACTTTTAATAAAAAGGAACTTTTACCTGTTTCGTGGCTCATTTGAATTTACTGTCGTTCTTAATAAATCCGTGATTCATCGCATGAATAATGTTATTATTGGATCATTAGTAAGTGTCGATGTAACCATCTCGTCTCTACTTCTTCGAGATTAGGCGGGATACTTACTGAGTACACGTTGTTTTCGTACTCATGCTACACTTGCTGTGCATTTTTGTTGCACAGGTACAGGATACTAGTGGCCTACTGGGCGTAGCAGCATAGATGATACGGAGACTAGGTGAGTTGTATTTCTCGAGGCGACCAACAGCTAGTATAGTCTCTCTCTCAGCATTGTATTTACTTTCTGTCCAATTTGTGTTCCGGACAGTTACTGTACTTTATTCGATTTCTTAGAAATTGCTCATGCACTTGTGACACCGAGTTCTGGGATGATTATGAAGTATTTTGTATTAACTGCTTAACATTCAATTGATTTGAAACGATTATCTTTTATTAGTAAATTTGAAGGAAATTCATAGTTTTCAAGAGTATTAAAATGAGAATTTAATTAAGTATTTTGGTTGGCTTGCCTGACAGTGGTGTCCCGCGCCATCACGACCCTTAGTGGAATTTGGGTCGTGACACTTCTAGTAATTACAATGTGGTCCCAAGAATAATTAACTACTACACCTAACTAACTTCCTAACTTCCAATACTCCCCCTTAAGCAGGATGGTGGAGTATGTTCAACACTTCCAGCTTGCTTAGTAAGAAACGATGTTGTGCAGATGTTAATCCCTTGGTGAAGAGATCTGCTTGTTGATATTTAGTGGAAACATATTGAGTAATCAAGAGACCTTCTTTAATATGTTAAAGAACAAAATGACAATCTACCTCTATGTGTTTAGTTCGTTCATGGAAGATGGAATTCGCAGCTATTTGCATCGCTGCCTTGCTATCACAGAACAATGTTACAGGCTTAAGAATGGACACTCCCAACTCTAAGAACAGCCCCAACAACCATACTATTTCTAAAACTGCTGATGCCATGATGCGAAATTCTGCTTCAGCACAACTTTGTAAAACAGTGTGTTATTTCTTTGATTTTCATGAAATCAAGGACTCACCAAGTTTAACTACATATCCACTAACAGACCTCCTTGTCATTGGGCAGGCTGTCCAGTCAGAATCATAAAAGGTTGTCAATGTGTCAACATGCCCTCGTTTTAAGAGGACTCCCATTCCTGGTGTAGATTTCAAGTATCTTACCACCCTAATTGCAACATCCATATGTGACTTCTTAGGCAGTTGCATAAATTGAATCAAAGTCCGCACTGCATAGCTGATATCTAGTCGAGTGGCTGTCAAATATAGGAGTTTCCCTGTTAACTTTTGATAGCTATTTGCATCCATTAAAGGATCTTCATTTTCTACTCTAGTGGCTTTGTCATACTCAACTGTGGTAAGCTTTTGATTGACTTCAAGTAGTGTTAAGGCTGGTTTTGCACCACTTAAGCCCAACTCAGAGATAAGCTCTAAAGTATACTTCCTTTGGTTAAGCAATATTCCATGCTTGGATCTCAGTACCTTGATGCCTAAGAAATACCTCAATTCTCCCAAGTCTTTGAGTTTGAATTGCTGATGCAGAGCTGCTTTAGCTTCATCAATCATGTCCTTATTGCTTCCAGTCAACAGCAAATCATCAACATAGATGAGGATGATGACAATATCCTTGCCTGACTTCTTGGTGAACATAGAATAGTCATAAGTACTCTGCATAAAACCTGCTCCCACCAGAGCTTCTGCAAGTTTTAAATTCCATTGCCTTGATGCTTGTTTGAGCCATACAAGGACTAAAGCAATCTACACACATTTTGCTCCCCCTGCCTTTGGAAACCCTGTGGAAAATCCATATAGACTTCTTCAAATAGGTCTCTTTGAAGAAAAGCATTAAAGACATCCATTTGGTACAAAGAACAATCCTTTGAGGTTGCAAGGGCTATCATAAATCTGACTGTCACCATCTTTGCAACTGGTGAGAAAGTCTCATGATAGTTTAGTCCCTCTTGTTGGTTGTATCCCTTTGCCACTAGTCATGCCTTGAATCTTTCTACTTCTCCATTAGCTTGGTACTTTATTTTATATACTCACTTGGATCCAATAGGAACCTTGCCTGGTGGTAAGTCAACAACCTCCTAAGTCTTATTATCTTCTAATGCTTGTATCTCTTGTTTCTTGGTTGTGATCCATCTCTCATCCTTTACAGCTTCCTCGAAGTTATAAGGTTCTTTCAGGACTGAAAAAACTGACACATAGCTTCTGTACTTTGAGGACATCTTCTCATAAGACAGGAAGTTGGAGATAGGATAGTTGCATTTTGAGGACTTATGTAGCTGTAATAGTCCCTTTGCCATATAGGTGGATGTTTTACTCTGAGTGGCTGTCTAGTTGATGCATTAGAACTAGACTCAACATGAGGCACAGTTCGCACATTCTAAGCATCTTCAGTGATCACATCCTGTACATCTTGAACAAGATTATCAACAGACATATCTTCAACATGTGTATTTGGAGGTTCAAATGTTTGAGGAATGACAAGTGTCTCTGTCTCTTGAACTGGATTAATGGTTGGCACTAATGATTCATCTAAGCCTTCCATTGGTGGTGCAGCATCATGATCAACACTATGACCTCCCTCTGCTGGTGAACTGATGTTTGTTGCTTCTGCTGTATTTGGAGCTTGAGATGATATCTCAGAACTGTCCACCTCTGGTAGTATACCTGTTGGAACCTACAATTCTGTCTTCAAAAAACTAGCACCAAAATCATTTTGTGTGAATGAATGTTGCTGTGCTATCTTCTTGAATGGAAACTCATCCTCCCTGAAAGATACATCCCTACTAATAAAGAATGATCTAATGGTTAGATCATATAATTTATAACCTTTTTGAGTAGTTGAATGCCCCATGTGAACAGTTCTTCTTGCTCTTGCAGCAAACTTATCTTCTAACACCAGATTAGTGGCATAACATAAACATTTAAATACTCTTAGATGTGCTATTGAAGACTCTCTACCATATACCATTGCATAGGACTCTTTCCATTTAAGATTCTGGTAGGCAACCTGTTTATTTTGTAAACAATAATTTGTACACACTGCCCCCAAAACATATCTGGAACATGGCATTGAAATTTCAATGCCCTAGCAGTATTCAGTATATGTCTATCTTTCCTTTCAGCTACCCAATTCTGCTGGGGTGTATATACACAACTACTTTGGTGAATAATACCTTGTGATAGCAAAAATTCATTCCACTGTTTATTGAAAAATTCCTTTCCATTGTCTGTTCTCAAGACCTTGACAGAAGTGTCAAACTGTGTTTTAACCATGTAAATAAATTTCTTCAAGAAAATATAGTTTCATTCTTAAAATGCATCAAGAAAATCCAAGTAGCCCTGGAAAAAATCATCTACAACTGTAAGAAAGTAGTGCTTCCTATCATTAGTACTCTTCTTATATGGCCCACATACATCCATGTGAACTACTTCAAATGCTCTACTACTCCTTTTCTCACTATTAGGGAACCTCAGTCTAGACTGTTTAGCTAAAGGGCAAATAGAACATTTATTATGCATATCACTATCTACATTATTTTGCAAAAAAGAGACATGTTGAATAACAGGAACAGAGGCATGGCCTAATCTTTCATGCCACAAGCATGCTGTTTCACCACTTGATCCTTTCACTTATACATGAGCCGCAAACAATCTGACTCATCTTCCTTTCAGCACATACAAACCTTCATCTTCTTTACCAATCGCCTTCACCCTGCCATTGTAAAGATCCTGAAACACACATAGTTCAGGTAAAAAGGTGGCAGCACACTTTAGATCTCTAGTTAGCTTGGACACTGACATTAGATTAAACTTGAAATCAGGAACATGTAGTACATTCTGCAGTTTGTCAACATCTGATGAATATGAACTTCCCACATGTTCAATCTTTGTCCTAACACCATTTGGCAATGTTACTTGATCTTGTGTCCTGTCATCTACTCTTCTTACATCACTCATTAAATCTAAAGTAGATGATTGTGATGTGTTGCTCCTAAATCTACAATCTAATCATCATTCCTTTTGTTTGAAACATGCACACTAGAAGACAATGCAGTAATTATACCTACAGCAGTTGCTTGATTTTGAGTCTTAATGTCACTTGGTGGTGAGTCTATGCTGAGCAAGTCTAGGATCTGTTAGTATTGTGCCTCTGTGAAAAATAAATCTCCTTTAGACTGTGATGCTCCCGATGCTCCTTGTGAACTTTGAGACATATATCCTTCTACATTATTTACAGATCCTTCCACATGATTTGCAGCAGTAAGTACCCCTTTAGGTTGAAATCCTTTCCTTCCTTTGAAGTCTTCAGGGTACCCTATGAACTTGAAACAATTTTCCTTCGTATGCCCTCTCATACGGCAGTGTTCACATTGCAGATATTGCTTCTTTCCACGAAAACCTTGACCTCTCCCTACTTGCATAGCTAATGGATCTGTCTTATGACCCATAACTCCACCTCCTGCACATTGTTGACTCTCATACTGTATTATAAGTGCATATACCTGATTAAGTGTTGGTTCAGTGGTTTTCATTAAGATTTGCCTACGAGCCTGATCATATGTATCATTTAGTCCATCTAGGAATTGCATAACCCTTTGTTGTTGTAACCGAGTCATATGCTCTTTGGATTTTGGTCAACCACAGTTTGGAGATGGTACCAATACATCACATTCTGCCCACTGCTCCTTCAGCTTGGTAAAATACACAGCTACAGAATCTGCTCCTTGAGATAATCGCGAAATCGCTCTGTGTAATTGAAAGATACGCACTCGATTTACCTTATCAAATCGCTCTTGTAGGTCTTCCCAAACAGCATGTGCATCTGATACATAAGTGATCCCACTAAGCAAACCCTTTGAAACAGGGTTCATAATCCAGCTGTGCACTATCGCGTTACAGGTTTCCCATTCCTCATGGATATTCTCCTCGAACGACTCTTTGGCACAAGCTCATGTTACAAACCCTAATTGTTGATACCCAATTTTTCCCTCATATATTTCAAAATGCATATATACTTTCAAAATAGTCCATGAGCATCAACCAGTATTTTTCCATAACTTTTCTGTAATTTTAAAAGGATTTTAATTAATTTATTCTAGCATTTTATTATATAAATAATTACTAATTGCAGCACAAACGCTTTTATGATAATTTTATCGCTTAATTTTTTTATTTTTTATTTATACTAAGCTTTGATTATTTCATGAATAGCCATATGTACATGTTAAGGTTATAATTGCAATAACTCTGCCATAATAGCCCGTGTGTGCATAATTACCTTATTTCACAAGAAAATAACCTTTTGTATTTTTATTATATTAAGTAATTATTTTAAATTATTTTTTATACGCCAATAGCATTTTTTATCATTTATTAGCTATTTTATAAATTATTTTTATCAAATAATTGGGTATTTAACAAATGGCCCCTTTTAATTTAATCTCATTTTCGGACCTGGCCCAAATTTTACCCTTAGTCCAATTAAAATACCCATAGCCCAATTTCCTATCTGACCCGCCTAAAAACTAGATCAAATCCTAGACGTTGATCTCAGAGATCAACGGTCCAGGATGTTGTTACCATTTTTAATTACCCTAACACCCTAACCCTAATCATTTTCCTTCTTTTCGCCGCCCCCAAATCCCTTCCCTCCTCCATTTTCTCTCAAACTCTCCCTAACCCTAGCCGCCGTCACCAGAAACCTTTCAATCTATGGGGTTTCCCTTTGATTTTAGGCCCTAGTCGGCCTCTTATCTTCTCTTGTTGTTCGATTTTGCTGTTATCTGAAGGAATCTCGAAGAGATTCAACTCAGACTTGGCTTCAAACTCTTCATTTTCTTGATGAACCTGCCTTGTGTTCATCGCTATGTTTGTGAGTACTGTTATCTTTATACTTATGGCTTGAAACTCCGGTTCTTAACTGGATTTTTCTCACCTCATTCCTTTCTTCAAAACCCTTATCTCTTTCTACTTGAGTCTGTTCAGATCCTTGTAGATCTGAAATGATTTTAAGTTTATCTGGTATTTTTTCTTCAAAAACTTCTGTTTCTTCCTTTGTTTTTCTAAAACTAGAGTTTCATCTTTTAGTTCTCTGCAAAAGGGTTATAAATTTTGTAAGTGTTTAAATCTGATTCTCTTTACTGGTTCGACTGATTTTTCATGCCTATGTCCTAAACCCTAGGGTTTCTACTTATTTCACTAATTATTTCAATATTTGCCCGTTATTTTCATCTCTGTCAATTAGAAGAGATTGACTGATTTTATTAGGGTACAAATTATATTTTTCTGCTGAGATTGATACTTCTCTGTGATTTTTACGTATTTTCCTTATTTGTGACTCCTAATTGGTACTACTTGCCTTAATTAGTTTATTAACCAGATTTATGGGATTTGATTGCTTTAGCCGACTCCTAGATGGTCTTTGATTGATTTTATTGCCTTGTTTAACCTCTAATTTGGCTGGTAATTGACTCTCCCTAAGTTAAGGGATGTTTTCCAGATTATGTTGTACTAATTAGTTGGGTTTAACCCCAATTAACTGGTTTATTTTATTTGTATACCTTATTTATGAACTCTATTATTCTTTGCCTTATTTGTTTTACCTTGCTAAGTGCTATATAATCCCCCCGTTTTGACTTCTTTAAAACACACGAACACATATAGGAAGACACAGAAACACACACAAACTCTTGCTCTTATTCATACACACTCTCCATTGCAATTCTTCTTGTTACTTGTGTTTGTTGCACTGTCTAGCTAACTGAAAGCCAAGGCTAGACTCTTGGATCCTATTTGCTTCACTTTCCTGTTGCTATCTCTTAACTGGTATGTCTCCACTTCTGCTATCATTCAATATGCTATGTAATTAGACCTATGTTCTTCCTGTTTACTGCTTTTAAACAGCATGTCTATCTCTGTTATCATGTCCTATTCAATATGCTATATAGTCAATCTGCTATAGATATCAACATGCCTTTGTATGCCCTTATGTTTCTGTTAACTGGCATGCTTTAACTCCTGTGAATTTGTCCTGTCCAATATGTTAGTATGATTAATACACTTTAGCATATTCTTGTAAAAAAAAAAAAAACTATTATTTCAGGCTTGAAGAAGGAGTCTTGAATTTCAAATACTATGAAAGACGGGAACGAAATGGATAGAATGATATAATTAATCTATGTTAACATATTTGGCTAGTATAAAAGTTTCCTCAATTAAGCAAACAACAATTTTTTGGGACTTTAGAACACCCAAGAGATCCGCTGATGGCGACACGCATATATAATTAGTAATTAGCTAAAAACAAAAAAGACTTGGGCACTTAAAATGGCCAAAATAGGAGATGTAGTCATCTAACTACGTCTTTGTCCAGTTGCGTAGTTTTCCTACAAAATCCAAAAAGAGCCTTGCACGCTCACGTTAAACATCATTGTCAAAACGAAGGGACACTTTATTCTACACAAAGCAACCTGAGATTTGAAAATTGCAAAAAGCCAAAAGGTGGCTTAACCTTTTGCATGAATAACTCAATGTATTGACTTGAATTCACACGAATGGGATGTGCACGCTCACGCTAATAATCCATTGTGTAGCTAGTTTTTTGGAAGAAAAAAAAAAAAAAACAGAATAGCTTAATATAGACACATGTATTTGTAACGTTTTGATATTTCGATCTCCTTAATTTACTCTGTAGGTTTTCATTCAGCCACATGAACCTATTCAAAACTTGTATTTTAAATTCCTCTGACTGTAACGAGCTTATGTATTATTTGTTTTGCTTAGTCCGATTTAATTTGTGATTGCACACTTTTAAACATCGAGTGAGAAACTAAAAGTAAATTAGATCGCGATTTTTTTTTACTTATTTATCCTTTAAAATGAGTAACAATTAAATTTGTTCGTGGTTTAAAGAAGACATGATTTAATTTAACACAAATGATCTAAGAACAACAAATAATTGAATTAAAGAGAGATAAAATGATCAAACCAAATGCGAAGGAACAATTAAGCCTGGCTTTGAATTGAACACTGAAGCTGGCTCCGATCGAGCCCTCGATACGTTATCGGTTATAACTAAGAAAAGGGTAACTGGAGAACGAATTGAACAACAGTTAGAAGACAAAAAAGAACTTTATTGCTTTGATATGCGTGCCAACAGTGATTTAAAATTAAAAATTCTCCCCTTTATATAGTGCGTCAGGGAGTTTCAATCCTAGTACAAGTCTAAATAAGGTAAAAATCTTCTATTTTAAGTAAATGTCGATCTGCAGTTGATATCGGACGGGATTTGCGACGTAATATCCGGTTGAGGGCGGATATTAGGGCTCAACACTCATCGTGCTTAAGCGTTTCTCTTTTTCCTTAGTCTCGAACCTCCACTCTGCTCGGACCTGATGCTTAGTTGTGTCCGATCCCAGATGCACGGTCCGTCCTCTCCAGTCTCAAAACTGAGGAACCCTTCGACTTTACTCGAAGTTGCGTCAGATCATGCTCTCCTCTTGTTTATTTACCGGGAAATCAGGAGTGACAGTATCCCCGATTTTACCTGTACACACTACTTTAAGTGTAAAAGCACTCCATATAAAAAACAACTCTGCTTTAGTATTATAACAAGAGACATGTGATTAATTATTGAGCAATATTTATCACCTCATCACAATCTTTAGTGGTGCATGGCGACCCCTCACTCATAACTCATAAGTTAATTCATTATTTCCTTTTTGTCCCTCGAGATATAAGGTATGTACGTAAGTCACTGGCGCGACTTTAGCGTACGGCTGACTTAAAACTTTTCTTCTATTCCTCTCTCTACCCCCACATTCTTTTTGTTTGCTCCTTGCTAGGGGTATTAATGAATATTTAAAAAGCAACTAAACCGATTGAACCGTACCGTATCAAATCGATTTTTAGGTATTTTTTTATAAAACCGTAAGTTTTTATATAAATCTATAACCGTACCGATAAATCTAGCCATTTTTTCTCTGATCGAAAGAAATGAGAATGATAAGGGAAAAAGTTGGTGGTCACAGCAAATCCTAACGGAAACAGAAATCTAAGAAACTGGAGAAGAAGAGTTGCAAAGTTCTCTCTGAGCATTTAAGAAGCGTAACATTCAAATGAGAGATTCTCCCCTATTTATAGGGATATAAATGCTAAGCAGGAAAATCAAGCGCCGCCAGTTAGAAAACTGAACGGGCAAGGGAAACGACGCAAAGCTTAGGAAACGTGCGCCATAATGACGCGTAAGAAACATTAATGAAATTCGAAACTGATGTAACGGTCTGACGCAGTTCTCGAAACGTCACGTCGCTACTCGCCATAAGGTGCTCGTCTCTCGCACAAAGCGTTCAGATCTCTCCTCCTCGAATCAATAGAGTCCGCCCATCGAGCTCACCAAGCGGCGACCTCAATGGTCGGAGGGACTAACTGTATCTGTCGAAATCTGACCACGCGCAGATCAGCATTAAAAGGAATGGCGAGGGCTCGATTGATCCAAGGTCGTACTCATAAGACATCATAATAACGGGTATCTCGGCCGCTGGCGGGATCGAGCTATCAGAAACCTTGTACGGCGAGGCATATGTCTTGACGTTTAAGGGAAACGACCCAACGCTCAATGAAGAGACATGCACTCTGGCTAAAAACCGATAGATAATATGGAATACTTACTATATATATAGGGGGAAAATAACAAGAAAAAGGGGGCTCTCTCCTACAAAAAACCGGAGGCAGAAGAACAGGAGAAGGTTACAGGAGAAAAACAAGAGAAGTTACGGATCTGGGCGACAAATCTTTGTAATCATCTTTCTGGAGTTAATAAAGATAGATCCCGCAACTATTAATGGCATTCTCTCTTTTCCACCTTTTTTTCTTGCATTACGGAACAGTACATCATGAATGTAAGCAGGTCATTTATATTTGATATCTTTTATAAGTATTGAAAGTTCATGAGCTTGACTATATCTTATTCTCCTGTTCAATGCGCTTTGATCTAGAGTGAATTATCCTTGGCTAGGGTTTAACCTCTATTTTCTTATTAATTAGTTTAACAAAAAGCTTAGTACTTTTTTGTCAAACACTCTATCCTATGAAAATGGAGAAGTAGTTATTGATTTATTCTCTACCACTCCAAAGTCTTATCCTGACTCAGTTAAATTACTTACGTAACTTTTCTTCAACAACGGTAACTTATGTTTTACCCATATTCTGAGTGCAGATCTTTGACCCAGCCATATTCCAATAGTAAATTGATGTCTATAAAACATGCTCGGTCCAATGTTGACCTCAGTAATTCACATTATGAATCAATTCGACTACTTTTTCAACTCTGCCAAATATTTCTGTTAACAAAGTTTATTAATATAACTTAGAATATTTAATTTTCCCCTTATTTTCAATTTTCACTCTCACATGCACATGCATTCAACCAAGATTGTGTATATTTTCAAATATTTGCTTCTTTAGTTTTCATAGACTTGCATGTTACTATTAGATCAAGACTTTAATGTTCATGAAAAATATTTTCATAGTAGAATATGAGGATACGTGCGATGATTCACTTTTGACACTCGTTCTTTTAAAACAATAATTAATTCACCGAAGTTTGGACTTTGTGTGGATGAGATTCAATAGAATATAACACTTCCATTCTAAAACCAAAAATATAGATGCAGCTTTGTGTAGGGCCATTAAGCCAATGTGCATATCCATTGGTAGATTTGTAGAACAGTAAATTGTATTTAAAGATTTGACCAAATTTTGATGATCTTAATCGGACAAATAAAAGTACATTATTCCTTTTAAAATTATACAAACTATATTCTGCTGATCTTATTATGTGAAAGTTACAGATCATATCATATAGGGAGAGTGTATATGGAAAGGGATCGGCTAATATAAATATTTCATATGGAGCCAAAACTTTAATTTTATGCTCACTCGTCATATTGTTTTTTTTCCTTATTTGGTTGTATGTGTTTCGAGATTAGATCTATAGCTAATCTTACTACTTTTCCTTTACTTATTATTTAAATAAAAAAATTCGATCACCCACATTTAGAAATTATAAGAGGGTTGAAAACCTCTTATAAATTTGAGAATTTATAGAATAGCTTTCAAATAGTCAATTAATTAATCACATCTTGGCTTTACATAACGCATAGTTTGGTCACGGATGCTATGATAATTAATCTTAGATCTACCAAGAGTATAATCATTATAATTACTCCTACGACTTTCAAATAAAGTACTTTAATTTAATGCGTTGCATCTATTCAGAAGTTTTCTTTTTTCATGCACGTGAGAATATTGTACAACGTGTCTAAGTAATGTTCTGAGACTTGTAACAACTTGATTTTAATTTTATTACTATAATATAATCATGACTAAATAAAAGAGTAGTTAGACTATATTAGCTGGAGAAGAGAACAGTAATTAACTAGTTTATTTTCTTTTTTTGGGCGAAATAAACATTAGTGAATGTATGATAGGTACATGGTTGAACAAAGGAAAGAAAAAACTTAATGGAACATGTAGAATTAAGATTTGAATTATATATAGATTAGTGAAAGATTTTAACACTATAAATATAAATATTTTATATTTAAGGATTGGGAAACAATATCCCCTCACGTTTTGACTGGGAAAGGGAACCCCCTTGTGCAATAGTTTTCCGGCAAAATAATTTTTTTAATAAAAAAATTTTCTTTTCTGAGTAGATAATTTTTAGAATAATCAAGTACTTTCATTATAGCCAAAAGCTCAAGATATGAAAAACAATTAGGATCTATATAATTTGTGGAGTTCCCCTTTTGCCTTCTTCTTGCATTGTTTAAGATATGATGTAATGCAAAAACGCCTCCGTAATAAATTTTAAAATGTGACATTATCAACTATAATTTCATGTTCAATAAAGATATTTTCAAAGTAAGTAAAGTCTAATATTTGGTTTAGTATAATAATTTTAATATAATGCACAAATAAATTGATACTCATAGCAGCAATTCTTTCATCTAATATATATATATCAAAGAATTGACTATTATGTATTATTTCCCTTCAAATTGAAATGCTAAAGCATCCATGGTTGAATGTGCGTTCATCATATTTCTTGAATTTTGTATGCAGGATTTTTTTCTTTATTTGCAAAATATTTAACAACGGTCTCAAAAGAAGGTCAATATAATTGAAAAACTATCTTAAATTTTATAAGCAAGAAAGACGAAATTCAACTATTTGTTTGGATGAAAAATATTATACTTTACCTTTGAAAGGATAAAGAGAGAAAAAATCTTTATTTTAAAAAAAGAAACTCTCACCAAAAAAATAATGCATAAGAAGATTTTCTTTCCCATTCAAAATGTGAAGGTATTAATTTTCAACTCTTAAAGGTCAAGAGGATAAAGTAATTTTACTCTAAATTATATAATTGTGTAAATACTTTTTACCACGTAATAACTAGTGCACATAAGTTGATCTAGATTAATAAAATCATATATATAGGAGTACTAATTTAAACGAGACCTATAGCACCTTTGACTTTTAATAAGGGTACATTTGGAAATACAAAATTGGTCCACGGACAAAGAGGCTACTCAGATTCACATTTATTCATTAGTTATTAGAATAGAAATTCTTAACGGAGGTTTCTTCCTCTCTCTCTCTCTCTACGTGGTCGCTACGACTTTTCACATTAGACCCTCGGAAATGGATCAAATTACAGGCTTACCCCAATATATAATAAAAATGACGTCGGCTACAGTACTCCATAGTAATGAGATATCTCTTCCTTTTTAATCTCTTCCAAATTCTCTAGCTCTGTCTCATATTCATAATAAAACCTACTAAGAACAAACGTGTTCTCTTTTTGTTGTGTTCTTTTCTTCTGCTGCTTCTTCCTTTGGGATCGTCAAAACTTGAAGATCGGATCGACAACTTTCTCACAGAAACCCTAGCGCTCCACTCGATCCCTCATATGAACCAAGAATAAATTAATCTTCCATTTTCGAATGCCTTCTCTCATTTCCTTTTATAGAGGTAAGTAAAAGTTTTCAATAAAAGAGGAGTATATATATATCTACTATATCCTATGAGACCCCTCGAAAAGTTGAAGATCTAAGTATTAAATCCTGTTTATATTCGTTTTGTTCATCTTCTAATCGCTCCATTTTTGGCTGATGTTAGTTTTAAGGGGAGCGAGAGAAGGATTGAGGTTTGATCTCTAGATTTTTCGAAAACACAAGGTGAGATTATCCTTAGTGTTCTTTAAAACTTTTCTCCTCTCTTTTTGCTTTTTGGATCTTTATTTCTGTGTTTGTTATCATGTTCTCTTTGTGAATTGGAGAAAAAGTTTGATTTGATAAGGGAACACAATAAATTTTGTGTTGATGTAGAGAGATCTTGATTCACTTACTAACTTGGGATCTTAAACCACAACTGCAAGTAATTTCCTCTTCACCGCTCTCTCTCTACATAACCACTTCTTTTATTTTTATTTTTAATTTTTTTTTTATTTTTTGGTGCAAACGTATCATAAAAATCTACCCTTTTGCTTTTATTCATTATGAGAATTAGATCGAGTATGAACTTTGGTACTACTTTTTAGGAAGAACTGGCCAGCAATTTTTGTTACTAATTAATCACCCACAGCTTCTATTTTCACTCATCCCTAGTTTCCTTGAATAAATAAATGAGAAGACCTCTATATTCTATGTAGATTATTGTTTTATTAACTTGCCATCTTTGCTTCAATAACACTCTAATGCCTTTCTACTCCAAAATTGTTAATTAATGAAACAGCTTCTTAATACCATGCATTCTTTAATACAGTCAAATTTATTACCTACTCCATTGTTTATTGATTATTTATTGAGAGTAAATTAAATATATATATATATTTCCAGTATAAGATCTGAGCGACTACAATTTATTTATCATACTGCAAAATGTACTTTGTATAATTTTCTGAGGCTTCATAATTTGTTTGTTCTTATAGAGGCAAGGGTCATTTGTCTACAACAATAGGGAGGCCAACGATGTCCTCGTCCAACTCTCCGTGTGCAGCATGCAAATTCTTGCGTAGAAAATGCACTCAAGAATGTGTTTTTGCACCATATTTCCCACCTGATCAACCTCAGAAATTTGCCAATGTTCACAAAGTTTTTGGGGCTAGTAATGTGGCCAAATTACTCAACGAATTAAACGCTACTCAACGTGAAGATGCTGTAAATTCCCTTGCCTATGAAGCCGAATATCGCCTTCGTGATCCAGTTTATGGTTGTGTTGGCCTAATTTCGGTACTTCAACATAAGCTCAAGCAAGTCCAAGATGATTTATTGAATGCTAAGAAAGAATTAGCAACTTATATTGGTCCTTCGGCAATGTTGCCAATTCTTCAACACCCCGGGTATATACAACAGCATCCGAATAATCCGTCGTCTTCTACCATGATGCCTTATAATATGCAGCCAATGTTGGGATTGCCAACAGGTATGCAACAACAACAACAACATGGTGCTCAGTTAATGTTGCGTGATCCTCAACAACAACAGCAGCAAAATCAGCAGCAAGTTATTGAAGCTCATCAATTAGCGGCAGCGATGGCGGCAAGGGAGCAACAGGAAATGTTGAGAACTTATGAACAACAACCACAACAGCAGCAGCATCCACAATTCAACAGTGGGTTTGATTCTGCAGGTAGTGGCGGATGTAAGTTTAAAGGATAGGTTCAATTATCTCTTGACTATGTATAATGTATATGTGTGTGTGTAAATCCTAAAAATTATTCTAGACATATATAGGGTTTGTTTGGTGTGATAGAAGTTAGTATTTTGTACATTTTTTAACGAGGAAATCATTTTCTGGTGTTTGAAATGTTTTCCAAAGAAAATACAAAAAGGAAAAATGACTTTTCTCACTTGTAGGCGAAAATCACATTTTCCGTACAACTATTATATAGTACTACCTTTTAAATTTATATTAGTTGCGTAAACAAACACTTAAATATCATTGCTAATCTATAGGACTAGTGAAATTTGATCAATATACTGTGATATCCTAATATTATTATTAATGTTTAAGATATGTTTGTTGTAAGAATAATTTCTATTCACTAAACAAACTTCTGAAAATAGTTTCAAAAACAATATTCTCTATGAAAACCAATTTTCAAGAAAACATATTAGTTGAAAATGACTACCATCATATATGCCAAAAAAGTTAAAATTTGAAATTTTGATATGATAAAGATTAAATCCTGAATTCGTCTCTTGTCTGTCAGGTCCAGTAACTGCTACCGGATTTCATCAAATGAGTTCTTCAGTATCACCTTCATTGGCTTTGGGCTCCTTTGACAATCCTTATCAAATCCAGCAAACCCAGCAGGAACATTGCGGACAGGTTCAAGTTCAGCCGCATCAATTGCTCCAACAACAGCAGCAGCTAGCGCAACAGCCACAAACACCACAGCAGCAACAGAGAGCCAAAAGTGAAGAGGAAAGGAGCATTGGACCTTCTTGTTAACTTCTTCACTGCATGCCATTGAAGCTTTTTCCTTTCAACAATTTATTATCTTGGTAACTTTCTCGTTCAAATCTCTTTCTTTCCTCTCTCTTTTATTTACATTTATTGCTCCTCTTTCTAGTACTTTGGGTTACCCCGAGTTATGGTTGGTTACATTTTTTCCTGAAATTTTTTGCATACTTCTTCTAAAATTATGGGTTAATCACTTTTTCCCTTCTAGTTGAAAGTAAAATATGTACTTTTTCTTTGTTAGACAGGTTAAAAGATTGAGTTTAACTAATAAACATGAAAGTGTAAAAACAATTACGCTATCAAGTGTTGCAATAATACAAAATTTCTTACTACTATGTATATGTAAGTCAAACTCTAAATTAGATCTTACTAGATTTTTCACTATATAATAATGTCACCTCACTAATTAATGATTCCTGTTAGCTCCAAGTCTTTCATATTACAGTGGTTTTGCGTCTCATACGTCTATATGCTTGGGATAGTTTGAATTACGTACACAGTTTTGACTTTGACGTTAATAGTAGTGTGCGGTGTGTTTGAAAGAAGGTATCTTACCAAATATACATGATTCTCTCCGTAAAGTGAGTTCTTTGAAGAGAACAAGAAATAATTTAATTTGTATACATTGATAGGAAAGTTAAATTATTTTATTTTGTTATCGCAAGTTACTTACAATATATTTTAGGTTTTCAACAATGTTTATTAAGTAGGTACTCATTATAAGTATATACAAATGATTTAAGTTATATACCTGCATGATACTGCAAATAATTATTATATTGGCATCGCAATTTAACCTATTGTAGTAGGTGACTTATTTTATTTTGAAATTATCATATCAAGTTTACCATGAAAATTACATGGTAATTGTTGCAGATAAACTTTTAAAATAGTGTAAACGTTACTACTATACATTGTGATAACTTACTTTTTTTTACTTATTCAGCTATGCACTAGCTTTCTTCTAATATTTCTTTCTGTGGCTGATGCGTAAACCAGCGTACAAAGAAGACAGATGGAGATGGAGATGACGATATTCAACTTCGATAGAGAAAGGTCGTGAGCATCTGGCCTTCTTTTTCGAATTTTCTTTCTTGTCACCCCCGTTTTAGGTCTGAAGGACATGATTAAATTATTGGGGAGGTGAAACTTTTGAAACTTAGGAGTTTCGTTTTAACATTACCATTGTCTTTTTTTTTTTTTTTTAACCTATAGATACCATTTCTGCTGCCATCATACAGATTTATTCATATACAGTTCATTCTTATTTTATATTATTTCCTTTCTTCAACTTTAACTAGCTTACGCTCAATAATTTCCTCTCTCCAAAGAAATACGAATGAATTTGTTCAATTGCATTTAAGGGTGTGGCATGACAGTGTGGTAAAAACCATGAGAGATTAAAATTTAAATCTCGGCAAGACTAAAGAAGATACTTTAGATTATATCTTCTCATCTTTAGTATAACTTAGCGGGTATTCGATGAAATAGTTGGCATGCAAACTAAACAAGCTCTCACACCATTTATTTATGGGCTACTGATTACACTATACTCTTTAATTTCAAACCAAAGATAAGTGAAAAGAAAATAAAACTGTAGTACGTTCCCAAACAATGCAAGTAACAGCCAATAGCAGCACAATATGATGAGTATAAGACGCTTCTTCTTACTGGCAACAAATTATTAGATTATGAGAGACAAATACAGCTGCATCTGGAACTAGAATACGACCTGACATTATTGACCTGACTTTCCACCCCCCCACCCCCACCCCCTCCCCTCCTTCAAATCTTATTACAATTGTCTCCTAAAATTACAATTTTGTTATAGATTTCAGAGCTTCATAAAGGATATAGTATTAAGAAATATTTTTAATTAAGTTACAGTTGGGTTCATAGATTTCGTGAAATCGCTTCGATGGCCATGTGCTATTTGACTTTAAAATATGGAAGTTAGTGTAAATTAGTTACTTCCTCCGGTCCAAAATAAGTGATTTTTTGGATATTTTCACACAGATTAAGAAATCCATCTTTTAGCATTAATTAGCATTGGAATTGACCATATTAACCTTTGCTATCTCACATAAACACTCCTAACACATATTCCAACACTATTTACTCCAAGGATAATGTAGGAAAAAAATAATTAATTCATTCTTGAAATCTGGAAAAATCACTTATTTTGGACCACAAGAAAAAGGCCAAAAAATCACTTATTTTGGACCGGAGGGAGTATAATAGGCTACTTCTTTTACTAAGAGTTCCTTTAATATTGAGGACTGAAATCTAAGAAAAATTGGACGAGTTCTTTTTTTTTCCTGCACATGGCCCTTCTTCTTTAGTGTGTAAGACCAAGGTGCAAGTTATCTATCAATAAAGAAGTGTCAAAAGGACGAATTAATGATGTTAAATTTGGATAGATTAAAATATGTTCATGAGTTAATGAACGAGTAATGTCTTCTCCTTGCCTAAATTTGCTGGATGAGTTTAATTAATGAGTCATAGCCCTTCTTACCTAATTTAAAACTATTTTTCTATTTATTTATTTTTGTTTCTTAAATATATAGGTATACAATTAAATTGCTAAAAATGATGTTGTACAACAAAGTAGCATATATAACTTAAATTAACCGAAAATATTTTATTTCATACCTTTTAACAAAACTATTAGACGTCGACTTAAGTTAGTAATGTAAGTTAATTGACCTAACCTTTTCGTTGCGTTGAATTTGATCGCTCTAATTTTTCGATGAATATGTCGCCTATATCTAATCCGTCTAGCCAAAGTTGAACAAACTTGATTAGATGAATTATACATTTTTAGGTTAAAAATGGCATCCCTACTTGTCATGGAATGTTAATAGAAAGGTTACACGACATATCATTGGTGATATGTACGTATGGATAGAGATCTTTCACTATTTCACATTGAACTAAATTGATAGGTTATGTGTGATGTTATATTTTGATGATCTAACAAACTTAATGATAAGAACCGGATGAGGAACATGTTTCACATTCTCAAAGTGCTCAAGAACAACAAGTCTCAAGTCGGGGACATGTTTCAACAATTCAGAGTAAAAAAAACGACTGAAGGAACAGATGGACATCAGTTCCCTTACTGATTGTACCAATCAACTCCCTACAGTTGTAAAGTTGCTGCAACTATTCCTCTGCACACACGGAACAAGGCAAACAGTGCAGCAGTCACTTTATGGGGAATGCCCTTGTACTGAATATGCTTGCATCATCCAAGTGACATCACTTGGGTAATATTAACATGAAGCAAAGAAAAATAACACGCTTGCACATTCCAGAATTAAACAAGTTTTCTCTCAAGTGTGTGGCGATCTTGCAAGTGACTTTCAGGGCTTCAAGAACATAGAATAACATAACGAAGGACCAGTTTCCTGCATTGAGTCATTATATGTCATTAGTTGTGTTGCACCTTTGTTAAAGTGATTTACTTATAATTCTTACTTAGCTTAGCTAGAAGCATTGCGTGGGAAACCTTTTGTAAAACCGTAAACCTTATGTTTGTGTCTTGGCTAGAGTTAGTCGAGTTGTAAGCTTTGTAATAGAGTTATTACAAAGGAGATTATAATAGAGTTATTACAAGTGAGTGAGGGATTAAGAGTTTAATTCCTAGGTTACAATAGTTTGTAATTTGAAGTTTGTTTAGTAGTGAAGTTGAAATCCTACGAGTGTAGGTCATAGTTTTTAATCCCGTGAGCTGGGAGTTTTGCACATAAAACTCCATTGTGTTATTTACTTACTAGTGTATGTGTATGTGTGTGCTCTGTGGGAACTAATAGAGAACCAGATTTTCTATATAGTTTGGTGGACCCTTAGTTTTTATCAATTGGTATCAGAGCGGGTTCTTTCTATCAGGCTAACACCCAGAAAGGATCATTATGGCTGCTCCACCAAACTTTGAAGAAGGCCAATCTACCTACAGAACACCGAGGTTCAATGGACAATACTACGGATGGTGGAAAGACAAGGATGCATGATTTTATCATGGCTGGAGATTCAGAGCTCTGGAATGTTATCTGCGATGGACCCTTCGTTCCTATGATGACTATTGGCGAACCAGTAGTGACAGTTCCCAAGACAAGGAAGGAGTACAACGATGCTGACCGAAAAGCTATAGAAAAGAACTTTTGAGCGAAAAAGATCCTTGTCTGTGGTATTGGACTAGACGAATACAACAGGATCTCTGCCTGTCAATCTGCTAAGGAGATCTGGGAAGCTCTACAAATAGCACACGAAGGAACAACTCAAGTCAAGCAGTCAAAAATCGACATGCTCACCACTGAGTACGAACTTTTCAGGATGAAGGATAATGAGTCCATTCAGGACATGCACACTCGATTCACCTCCATCATCAATGAGCTTCACTCTCTGGGAGAAATGATTCCAAGGAACAAACTTGTCAGGAAAATACTTAGTGTACTACCTAGTTCCTAGGAAAGCAACGTCAATGCTATAACAGAGGCAAAGGATTTGCAAAAGTTGACCATTGATGAACTCATTGAAAATCTGAAGACATATGAAATAAAGAAAAAGAAGGACCATGAAAGAAGAGAACCTAATAAGGAGAAGAACCTGGTTCTCAAGGATGACAACAATGACTCATGTGGCGAGGATGCTGACATGGCTTATCTAACAAAAAGATTCCAGAATATGGTGCGCAGAAATGGAGGCATTCCAAAAAGGGGTAGCTCCAGCAGACCAAAAGGCTATGACTTGTATCATAAATGTGGAAAGCAAGGACATTTCATAAAAGATTGTCCTCCGCACAAGCACAACACTGATAAAGCAGCAAAGAGGAACCCGATTCCTGATAGAAGATTCAAAGAAAAGACGCTGCTGACAATATTGTGAAACAAGCTCTTGTTGCATGGGGAGATTCATCTAGTGAATCTGAAGGAGATGATGAATAAGGTGATACTTCAATGATGGCCGTCGAAAGTGAAGCAGCTGAGTATGACTCTATTTTTGCCCTGATGGAAAAATCTGATAAGGATGATGAAGATGATGAGCTAAAACTTTCCAAGGTCCGCCTTATGGGATCCAAGTTGAAAGAAGAAGAATCTACTTCAACCGATATGCCCTTAGGCACGACCATACATAACATAGAAATCACACTTGGTGACGATGAGGTAAACTTTCTGGACATTCAAAGAAATTTGAAGTCCTATTCTCAAAAGAAGCGTATATCCTTAGCTAATGTTCTAATTGATATGTATCACAATCTCATTAATGATAAGAATGTGCTAACTATGGAACTAGGAGAAGTAGAACATGAGAGAGATGATCTAGTAGTTGTTGTGGTCGATTTAAAGGGACCATTGAAGGTCTAAAAAGAGAAAAAGATGCTTCAACTGAAAAGATTGAAAACATGGAGCATGAGAGAGATGACTTATTAGTAGTAGTTGTGGACCTAAAGGAAACAATTGAGGAACGAAAAAGGGAAAGTAGGTATGAGAACACTCAAAAGGGAAAGGAAGTTGCAAGCGAGGCACACCTTATGCTTAAAAATAAGCTAAAATTAGTGAAATCTAGTCTGTTTGCTGAACTTGAGAGAAACAGAAAACTTCAGGAAGATCTAGGCAGAGTTAAGAACGACCTAGAAAAATCTCTTAAGTGGACCTGGTCCTATGATGCAATCACCGCTATGTATAAGAACAATGGGGGAAACAGGCAGGGAATCAGGTTCCAAAGGGAAAAGACTCCTTACAACCCTCATAGCAAGTACGTTACTGTGCCTGATAAATGGCTTCGCACTTACTGTGGTAACACTGGGCATTTTAAAGAAACCTGTAAAGCTAAATTTCAGTCCCAACAGAAAAACAAAGTTTTTGTTGAAAAAGTAACTACTGCTAAAGAACCTGGTCCCTCAAATAAAAAACAAGTGATACCTGCTTGGACAAAAAGAACCTTGATTCACCCAAAACAATCGACTGGAAGCACTAATGATTTCCTTTCACTCAAAACCCTGCAAGGAGGGAGTGTGTCCTTAGCAATGGCAAAAAGGGATACATTCTGGGAGTAAGAAGAATTGGGAAGTCACTTACTAACACAATTGAAAATGTGTATTATGTGAATTGCTTGAAGTACAACCTAATGAGTGTTTCTCAAATCTGCAACAAAGGAAACAAGGTGGAATTTGTGTAAAAAAATCTGCACTGTCACAAACCTTGTGACTTGTGACTGGTGAAGTGCTCCTGATGGCAAAAAGATACAAAAACATTTATGTTGCTGATTTTGAGTCCTTGCAAAATTGGGATCTCACATGTTTGAATATTGTGGATGATGATGCTGAACTGTGGCACAGAAGATTATGACATGCAAGTTTTACGTTGCTGAACAAGCTGGTAAAGAAGGACCTGGTTCGTTGGCCGCCTAAGTCAAGTTTCAAAGATCACAAGGTGTGTGATGCATGTGTAAAAAGAAAGCAAGTCAGGTCCTCCTTCAAACCCAAAAAGGAAGTAAGCACCTCAAGGACACTTGATCTCCTTCATATGGATCTATGTGGACCTATGAGAGTTCCAAGCAGAGGAGGAAAGAAGTATATTTTCGTCATAGTGGATGACTACTCCAGATTCACCTGGACCTGGTTCCTCAGAACCAAGGATGAGACTTTTTTTCCAGTATTTGCTGCTTTTGTGAAGAAGATCCAAGTAAAGATGAGCCATGATGTTGTGAGTGTATGATCTGATCATAGCACAGAGTTCGACAATGCAAAGTTTGACAAATTCTGTGCTGAAAATGGTATAAGTCATAATTTTTCAACTCCAAGAACACCCCAAAAAATAGGACTCTTGAAGACATGGCTAGGACAATGCTGACTGACAGTGGTGTTGCAAAGAGTTTCTGGCCAGAGGCAGTTAACACTGCATGCTACTTGGTGAACATGTGCATGATCAGGTCCCTCCTGAACAAAACCCCGTATGAACTGCTAAACGGGAGAAAACCCAAGCTAACACATTTAAGGACATTTGGCTGCAAATGTTTTGTCCTCAACAATTGTAAGGAAGCACTGGAAAAATTTGATGCCAAAAGTGATAAAGGAATCTTTCTTGGCTATTCATCGCAAAGTAAAGCTTACAAAGTGTACAACAAGAACTCAATGTGTTAAGCAAAGCATACATGTGATCTTTGATGAATCATACTACCTATTTGGAAAAGATTCACATGATAAGGTTGATCAAGATGGAGAGCTATCAAATGTTCCTAGTGAAGTCATTGATATGGAAAATGGAAAGGATGACATGATGAGTCGGGTCAAGGAATCAAATAAAAATGGTGCAGCTGAATCTCCAACTGTTGTAGAGGATCCTAGTCCCTTAATCACAATAACTGAAGTAGAGAACAGAGTTGTTGATTTTGTGCAAGGAACCCAAATGCTGAGTTGAGAAGCGGGACTCATGTCAACAATGGATCACGTTCAGAAGAACCTGGATTCTCTCACAATGAGATTCAAGTGTCTAACTAGAAGCACAAAAAATCACACCCTCTTCAAAACGTGATCACTCCTCTTGACTCAGGCATTCAAACTAGATCAAAGTCAAGAAACTCACTTGCCTTCTCAACCTTTCTGTCTTAAATTGAGCCGGAAAATATCAAGGAAGCATTGAAAGATGCTGACTGGATTGATGCTATGCAAGATGAACTCCATCAACTTGAAAGGAACGACGTATAAAACCTGGTTCCTCGACCCTCTGCAGAACTATTATAGGAACTAGGTGGATGTTCAGAAACAAACTTGATGAGTTTGGTAACACAACAAGGAACAAGGCAAGGTTACTAGTTCAAGGCTACAATGAAGAAGAAGGGATCGACTATGATGAAACTTTTTCTCCAGTTGCTCGAATGGAATCCATCAGAATCCTCATTGCCTTTGCATCTCATATGGAATTCAAATTGTTCCAAATGGATGTCAAAAGTGCATTTCTGAATGGATATCTAAAATAAGAAGTCTTCGTCAAACAACCTCCTGGTTATTCAGGAGGTCAAACAACTTGAATGTCATGAGCATCCTGAGCATGTATTCAAACTTGACAAGGCTTTACATGGGTTGAAGCAGGCTCCTCATGCATGGTATGAAAGGTTGTCCAAATTCCTCCTTGAAAATGGCTTTACAAGAGGAAAAGTCAACAACACCTTATTTCTGAAGAAACGAGGGAGGAACGTACTCATTGTGCAAGTCTATATTGACGACATCATCTTTGGTGCAACAAATGATTCTCTGTGTGAAGAGTTTGCAAAGCTCATGGGAAGTGAGTTTGAAATAAGCATGATGGGGGAATTGAATTTTTTCTTAGGTCTGCAAGTTAAGCAAAATCCAAAGGGCACAATGATAAGTCAGCAGAAGTACATTAAAGAGCTTCTGAAGAGATTTGAGATGGAAAGTTCAAAGATAATTAATACTCATATTGCCACTACCACTCGTCTGTACATGGATGAACCTGGTTCTCCTGTCAACGAAACCATGTACAGAAGTACCATCGGTTCACTCTTTTATCTCACGGCAAGCAGACCAGACATCGTATTCAGCCTGGGATTATGTGCTAGGTTTCTATCTAGTTCAAAGGAATCACATCTAAAGGCTGCCAAGAGAATTCTAAGGTATCTAAAGAGGAAACTAGGACCTGGTTCTCTAATACCCTTCAGGAGACAATTTCAACTTGATTGGGTATGTTGACACTGATTATGCTGGTTATCTGGTGGATAGAAAAAAGCACTTCTAGCATGGAACATTTTCTCGGATCGTGTCTGATTTCATGGGTTATAAGGAAACAAAACTCAGTGGCTCATTCAACTGCAGAAGCTGAGTATGTGGCGGCTGCCTCTTGTTGTGCTCAGTTGTTATGGATCAAGCAGCAGTTGGAGGACTTTGGTGTCTTTTTTGATTGTGTGTTACTGTGTTGTAACACTAGTGCTTTCAACATGGCAAAAAACCCAGTTCAACACAAGAGAACAAAGCACATTGATGTGCGACATAATTTTCTCGGAGATAATATTGAAAAATGTCTTATCTGCATGAAGTTCTGCAAGATAGAAGACCAAGTATCAGATATCTTCACCAATGCAATAAGCAGAGAGCACTTTGAAAAGAATTGATTGGCACTGGGGTTGATAAAATCAAACTGAGCACCTGGTCTCTAAATAATTGGCTATGAAAGAATGAACGGGTAAAACAGCTAAAAAGTGTTTCCTGGCAAGTTCTGACTCATTTCTATACCGTTACAAGAAGACACGCATGGTAATTACATAGCAAACAAGAAGCTAGTGTCATTGCATCTTGGTACAAGGATAAGGCTCACATTTTCAAAACTTGGTCAGGGATCCTGGTTCCCTTGACTCAGGTTAGTAGTTCCTTTGTACTCTCATGCACATCTTTAATGGCTGTAAAAGTGCCACATCATTAAAATTTCAGTTTCTTTTTCATCTCTCTTTAGAACCCCAAACGTCGTACCCGTTACTAAATGACCCGTCTACCAAGAAAATCTATACCCATTTGTAACCGATCCCTCCCCCTCCTTAAATAAACCTAAACGCTATCTCTTTCATCACTGTTCACATCAAAAGACAAAAATTCCCTTTTTTCTCAAGAACCAAATACTCCCTCTCTTTAGTTCTCACTGCAAATCTCCACCATGTCTGAGAATCCAGAAGTCTCAAACGTTCCCAGAGTAGTCCCCACGGTGTCTTCATCTCGTGAAGCACAGACGACAGAGTCTAAGTCCCTTATGCCACCCAGTCCAAACCCTACACAAGACTCCCAACCACCTACTGCTTCCTCTCCAACCCAATCAAGTTTTGGTTCTCATCGGAGTCGCAAAACTCCGAACCCAAGGAGGTTTGTGGCTGTGATCTCTCCTTCCGCCTCGCCGAAAAAATGGTTGAGGAAGAAACAGTAGAGGGAGAAGAAAATCTGGAAGTCTCCAGACTGCAAGTTGAAGAGAACTTAGAGGCGCAACAGAGTATGGCTCGTAATGGTGAAGACTCAAAACCGATTACTCCAAGCTATGATTTGAATGTAGCCAGCCCTGCATGTAATATTCCTCATGTGTCTTCTGAATCTATTTTGGGGTTAAATGAACAAGAAACCATATAAAATATGTTGTTAATAGTTGATGAGGAAAGTTTATTTAGTGGTTATGAAGGTGTTACTGAGACCATTGGATCTCAAGGGGAAGGTGATAGTCTTCAGGTAGAGGGTAGGGAAATGGTGCCCCTTGAAAATCTGGCACCTGAGAATACTACTAGGGAACCACTTGAGGGACCTGATCCCTCAGCCCAAGAGAATCCCTTTGCTCCTACTTGGGATGAAACCCCATGTTCTTCAAAAGATCCCCAGGTCAGTACTGATCCCGCTCTCTCTTCTCATTTCGATGCTGAGCCATTAACCGTTGTTGTTCCTGAGATGAGATCTCTTTCTGAGGAAGAGAATAAGGACACCGAGGAAGATTATGACAATATATCTGTTGCTAGTTTTATTGTTGCTAGGAGTAGAAGGGAAACTCCTAAAAGACCTACTAGTAGACTGCAAAAGAAGGAAGCACTTGAGTCAGTTCAAGAAAAAAAAAAGAGAAGAAGAGGATAAGGTTGGTGAAGGGTGGAAAACTGGTAAATGAAGAGGAGGTACCTCCAGCACTAGTTGTTGATGTTGATGAAGAGGAGAATGAGGAACCTGGTTCCTTAATTCGTAAGTCCTCAAAGAAACATGCAGTTCCAAGACCGATGAGAGAGTCGTCTATGAAAAATGTTGAGGTAGAAGAGTCTGGTGAGAAGGTGTCTGAGAAGTCTGCGTAAGGCCCCGTAAAATTTTTACTCAAAACCCGAAAACCTTGTAGTGCCAAGTTAAGATATGTGTTAGCTCGGACCTTTTGGGTGATCTGTGCATTAATAAGTTAAGGAAAAAATACTTTTCATAAGAGCGCATTTCTACAGCCAATTATGCGGCTGCATAATAACAATGCGGGCCGCATATCTGCCGCAGAGTGGGTCAGTATGTTGGCCAATTTGAGGACAACTATGCGGCCAATTATGCGATCGCATAATCGATATGCGGGCTGCATAGTCATCGCATAGCTTCCTTGGGATTTTTTATAGGGCAATTCTACGGTGCATTATGCGACCGCAGAACAGGTACGCGGACCGCATATTGGTCGCATACACGGGCAGAGTATCTAGGTCTCGAGGGCCACTTTTGCGGTCCCTTTTGCGGGCTGCATATCAGTTCTGCGGTCGCATATGCGACCATAGATTGAGTCGGGGCTCCTATTTTCTAACTTTTAAAACCCGACCCCATTCCGTTAAAAATACCCCATTAGACCCTCTTGAGCTAATTTCTACTACATTTAGAGTGAGAGCATGAGTTCTAGAGGGAGAAAGTGATCCTCACCAAGCCTCTACTCAATCATTGCCCAAATCCTTGAAGATTATCAAGTAAAGTTACTAGGCCTTCATCCTAAGAGGTAAGAACTTGTGCTCTAACCTTTGATTTCGAAATTCCTACTAAAATAAGTAATTAACAAATGGGTTCATGGGTATAAGGGTTGATTGTCTTGCATGCATGTATGATAAAAAGGGAATGGGAAGATTGTGAGCTAAGAATGTACCAAATGGGGTGTAGGATGATAGAATTTTTTACAAAAAGACCTTAAAATTCATAATGCGCACTTAGTGCTTGAGAGTATGCTCAAGTGAGCTAGAATCTTGATTATCTCTCAAATTTTTGGATCAACCTGTAATTCTCATAAAATAGATCGAGGTGGCTAAGAGTTCCGGAATTATTGTAAAAATTTAAGAAAAAGATCCATTGAGGTATGTATGGCTAACCCTCTTCTTCTTAGCATTGAACTCTTGGTGTCTGAATAGTTGACATGAGTTCCTATTTTATCATATTAGACGGATTGTATTAATGTGTTGGGTTGACAGATTTTTGTTGCAAAATTGTTCTATGTGTTACCCTGAAATCATGCTATTTGGAAATGTGATTATGTTCTCCAAGTGTTCTTTTCTTTCCTTATGTGCGCATGCCGTATATGATAGCACTTATCGACGTGGATGGTGAAGCTATATGAACGAATAAATAAGGGGAAGACTTGAATTATAAAAATGTATCCAACTGCCAAGCATTTATTAATAAAGAGGTGCGTTGTGCCATGTAATGGAAAAATTGAAAGAAATGTGAACTAAGGAAAATTGAAAGAGGTTATGTCCTAAGTGAGATGGCTTCGGGCCGAGATCGGACGCCATGCTGTACACATGGTGGAATTTACATTGGATTTCTGATTATCATTGTGGATTTGGATATGTCTCACTTGGGATGGCTTAGCCGGTCGGGCCGAGACCGGACTCCGTGTAAAAATCATGGTGGCATTATGGGTTATGGCACTTGGCACTAAAGAATATTAACCTAAAGAAATGGAAAGACTTAACTGGAACTACGTGAACCTTATTTGGTGTTTCCTTGTAATCCTGTGAAGTACTTGTTGATGTTATAACTGCCTTCTATGTGTTTACTGTTCATCCTATTAAGAATTGTGTTTGCCTTACATACTAGTACTATTCGACGATACTAACGTCCCTTTTGCCGGGGGCGCTGCATCTTTGAATGGATGTAGGTGGTTCCGTTGCTGATAGCGCCGATCGCAGATAGTGGTGCTCTCTTCCTCTCTTCACAGCAGTCTTGGTGAGCCCCCATTTCTCCTAGGGGTTCTGTAGTTCTTCTTTTGTACAAATTTCCATATTTTAAGGTATAGCCTGGGCCTTATTGCCGGCATTGTCATTTTGGTCTTTTGTATCCTTTGAGGCTCCGTAGACGTTTATGTGGGTCATGTATGGATGCAGGGGTGGTCATAGGATCACGGTGTATTTTTGACACTTTTCTCCAATAGATTGTCAACTGTATGTACTTTTGGAAACTTAACTATGGCATGTCGTATTTAAGTAAAAATTTAACTAGAAACGTTTGTGAATTTATATAACAACTCTCTCTCCCGTGTTTAATAATTGGTTATGCATTTCTTCTTCAGATATTGGATGAGTCGGGTAAGAAAGGCTGGTTAGGCTTGCTCGACCGGGTTCGCTCAATTGCGCGCCGGTCGCGCTTCCCGAGGATTGGGGCGTGACAAACTGGTGAGAAGCTGACTGGAAAATCAGAAAGGGAAAAATGTGAGAAAGTCTGTGAAAATAAAGGCTGGTGTCAATGAGGAACCTGGTTCCTCCAAGAAGGCCAAGGATGGAGGAAAAGAAAACCTGAGAAAATAGAAGATGTTGTGGGGCAGAACGTTTGCTCCGGATATTCTTGACATGAAAGGGATGCGCCAACTGGTTGATATATGTGAGTTTTAGTGGTGGACACACTTCTTCACAAATGAGAGCCCTAAGGTGTACGAGGAAGAAGTGCTAGTTTCTACGCAGACATGTTCACAGTGGAAGGAGACAACATCTGTTTAAAGGTGATGGTGTTGACTTTGTGATGGACGAGGCTCTGTAGGGAACTATCTTGGGAGTGCCGACTGGGGGAATATCATCCATTGAGGGGACCTGTTCTCTAAACTTCAGAAATGCCATTTTGAAAGATGATGCAGTACATCAAGAAGAATGGGTACACAAGAAGGCCCTTCTTCCAGTGTACCAACTGTTGTTTGAGATGGCGAACAAGGTTTTGCTCCCACGCATAGAAATGGCGCTCCATTGTTGATACTCAATTTTGCCCTCATATTTTCTCAAATAGTATATATACCTTTTAAAACATCATTTTGCATCATTATTAAGTTTACAAAATCTATACAAGCATTTTCTATAATTTTCCATAATTTTTAGAGCTTTAGAATTGATTTTCTTGTATTTAAATTACTTGAATATTTATTAATTACTCCTTTCAATTATTTTTGTGATGAGTTAATTACCTAAATTATTATTTTGCATCTATAATACATGTTTCAAATATTTTTACTTCATTTTATATAATTACATTAGTATTTTTTTAAGCTATTTGCACAATCTTGCAATAATAGCCTATATCTTACAATTTTATTGCATTTGTCATTTTATTCAAGGTCAAAATAATATCTTACATTTTTATAATCCTCTACTATTGTTTTAAAGTATTAATTTGCATAAATAGCATTTTTATAATTTATTTAACTATTTTTTATTAAATTATTTTCCCTTAATTTTCTATTTTTAAAATATGTCCCAAAATTAGGATTAATTTCGGACCAATTAAGGTCCAAATAGACCCCTGCCCCAATAAGCTCAGCAGCCCAAATGACCTAATAAACCTACCCAGTCCAAAACCCGACCCAACTTGTTTAAATCCCAGCCGTTGATCAAAAGTGATCAACGACTCACAACACTTCCCCCACTTTCCTTATATCTCTCACCCAAACCCTAATCCCCATTTCTCTCCATCAGCTGCCTTCAAACACTCCTCCCTCCTTCAGAAACCCTAGCCGCCCTATCAATCTTCTCTGAATCTGTCTCAATCATGGATTCCTTCTGTGATTTTCTTACCTTTTATGTGTTACCTCACTATTACTTGCAAGACTATAGTGTTACTTAGTACTTGCCTAAACTTGGAAGGTACCATCTCTCAGATACAATCCCATTCAGCTTCAATCGCTAAGATCTGGAAAATATCTTGTCCATATACATTTACTGCTTGACATGAACTTGCTTCCCCTCTCAGCTCTGAATTCCTGTAATGACTGATTCGCATCTGTAATCCGTGCTCCTATACTATTTTGTCACTCATTATGTCTTTAGTTTGCTTAATCCTGTATCCCCTAGTTATCAGTTGGGACTTTAGAGTAGCTATCTTAACTTGTGTTTCCTTACCATGTTTGATACTGTTTGCTCCATAATGTAAGTGGTATGTGTCACGACCCAAACCGATGGGCCACGATGGACACCCGGTACCTTACTCAATCGAGTACCAACATAACATAACTTTTCACGTCATACTATCATAGATAACTGAGCCGGAAGGCTGCCGTGAGATAAGTAGAATACAACATGTGATACCAGCTTATACATAAGACATACGGGCCTATAAAACCAAAATAACCACTTGTATACTGAACATAGGCCGACAAGGCCATACAATCTTTTACGTACATGACATCTATCTGCAAGCCTCTAAGAATACATAATTTTTATTAAGGTCGGGACAGAGTCCCGCCATACCGAACAATACACGTCTAAATCATACTAACCAAACAAGCAACTCCGAAGCAAATGGAGTGCACCAACGTCTTTCGCTGAGCTGATAGCCTACCTGGAGGGCTCTCGACCTGTCTATCGGGACCTACGGGCATGAAATGCAGCGTCCCCAGGAAAAAGGAACGTCAGTACGAATAATGTACCGAGTATGTAAGGCACATAAATAAGTACATAACAGACATGGAAGAAATATAGAGTAAATGACTCAACCTGTAAGTCTGGATAACTCTGTAAATCGTGAAATAATTATAGCATCATGCATATGCGTATGAATGTCGTGTCGTGCATAGGTACATGTTTCATTAACATCATCAGGCCTCTAAGGGCATCCCATCATATCATCTCGGCCACTGTGGGCAAAATTATCAACGTATACCAGCTGATCAGGTGGTGGTGCGTATATAACGCCAGAACCTTTCCCATATCCCATATACATATAATATATACATATATATATGCGTATATAACGCCATCTGGTCATGGGTCAATGTGCATGTATAAATGCATGAAATGCATATGAAATCGTTAATAAAATCTCTCGTTACGTCATAAGACCATTATGCCTCTGATTAATATCATGAAATAAACTTTACCAACTTACGTATTTTTGAGACCCATGAACAGATGATAGAATAATATGACACATGGGGAATCAACAACATAAGCATCCCTAGTATTTCTATGAATAGAGTCATTTATGGAAGTTGTGCATTTGCTCTTTTCGTTTGTATCGTATGAATCATGCCAAAAGAAATAAGGGATAAACTTAACATACCTGAGCTAATTTTCTTGACAATCCATCTAACACACGTCAATTGCGACATCATGGAACAAGTTGTATGAAACGTTTGAAGCAATAACGTTGCTATGCAACGATAATGTTGGCCAGAAGTTTTCCTTAAAGAATTGGCAGTAACGTTTTGCATTAGGAAGTCTTGGTGGAAGCTCTTTCTTTAGAGATGGCTGGAATTTTTCCTTAAAGAATTGGCAGTAACGTTTTGCATTAGGAAGTCTTGGTGGAAGCTCTTTTTTAAGAGATGGAAAATAATATTACTATGTAAGAAATTGGCTGAAAACACTTAGCAAAAACGTTACTTTTCCTTAATCCTTTCTTAAGAGATTCCAAATTTTATCCTTACTTTAAGGTAGGTCCCACATAACTAATGACTAAGCCACATAATAAACTTAAGTTTGACACCTCTCATTCCCAACTCAAGAGTCATTAAGTTATCTTTAAAGGGCTGCCACATTTGGAGATGTAACACTTATCCAAATATTTGGATTAATTATTCACTAATTACTTGATTAACTTGTTCATCTACCATTATCCAATAATTAATCAATTACCCACATAATAAAGAATTATCTCAAACTACTTAAAATACTACTCACTTTTAACATACTTTATACACCTTACTATCATAATCATGTGGTACCTTGCATGGTACTAGTCCATAAATACCGGGTATTAATGCTCGGTCCGTATTTCATCCCAACATGCCAAACTTGGATAAAAATTCATTTTCTTTGACTTGCTTCCCCTCTCACCTTCACAAATTTACTCATCACTTGTTTGAAATAGCATAATGCTTATAATCTCCAAATAATCTTTTCCTCGGACTGATGTCAATTACCTTACGACAAATTCAACGTACAATACTACAGGGTGGAACATTGTTGTAATTTAATACCGCGAAGCGTAACATCATCGTAATGTAATACTGCAGTACATAACATCATCGTAATATAACACTGCGGGATGTAATATCGACGTAATATTGTGTGGCGTAACATCATTCTCCCCTTTGGAACATTCGTCCTCGAATGTTGACTGATGCTCTTATCATTTCCATAACTTATAGCTCTTATGAATACCTTAATACTCCCCTTACCATTTAGGCAACCGTTTTTTGAATAAATCCAAAGGCCAGGGCATCCCCCCCCCCCTTTAGGCCTCTTTCTCACACCACGGTCTGGGGTTGGAATTCTTCCAATCTCGTAACTCCTGCTATCTTCTGTCATGCACCCTGTATGACTTTTTCTTTGTATGTACGCCTATGCCACTCTTCTCTCTTTTTTCCTCCAGTTTTAGCCAATCTCTAGGCCTCACTTTGTAAGCATATACAGAGCTTGATAAGATGTCTCTCTGGGCCTCTATAGGTATACTGAAGTTCTTTTCTCGATACTTTGTTGAACTTACGAATATTACTATATCTTATTTCACAGACCCGGTTATCCATTCATATGACTTTATTGCATCTAGGTAGGTCATACTATACCATAACTCTTACTTCGATTTATTGTTACTGGGTCTGCTACCGAACTCCGAGTTACTTTTGTTGCTTATCCCATATGTATAAATCTAAGTCCTTTAATGCTTCCTCATTACTGTTCCTCTTAAGAATGACGGCCTAATCTCATCTCATACTTTGTGACTTTTGTCCATCCATTGTTGATTCACCTCAATATTGATCTACACTATACCACTGATAACTTGAAACTTCTTATGTAATACATTGTCACTAGGGCTTACGTCTCATCGTGGAACATTTGAAGCAATTTTCTTGATCCACCTAGGGGAGATACGACACCATACTTCCATAATCATATTTCATAGCATCCCAATATGATTTACCCTACATGGGTATTTAATCCTGTACAATTCATGAAAGCATTACTCCATCGGAGGCCCAAATGTCATCCTTTATCTATCTTAATTACACTTTCATTCTACTACCATGGTAGCATTCCATCTCCTCTAAATGCTATTAGTCTTAGACTCCTTCGAGTTCATCCAGGCAATACTGAGCTTTCAATAACTTAGAGAAACCATCAGCTCTCTTGTTTTCATGGGCTTAATCTTAAGGACTTATCCATTCTCATCACCTTCTTACTCGCCCTTTCTTATCCTTTCTCCTGTCTTCCTAAAACCTTGTCACTTTACCCTACTTTAGCTTGCGACCTACACATATCTAGTTATACTACTCGCAACCTTCTTTCAACTTGCTTGCACCATAGATTTCTTTCTGTTATTTTGGAATATCAAGCGAGACATCACATCGTCTCAGATTCTTCTTTACTCCCTTAACTAGACTTCTCGATACCTAGAACCATAGGCTAGAAAATATGCCACTGATGACGCCGCTATCATTCCCGGATACTGAATCCCAACGCTTCCAGCCCTCCATCTGAAGTATGGATTATTCACAATTTTTTGCACCTGAGTATCTCGTACGTTGTTCACCTTTACCTTACTTACCTTAAAATATCGCCTCACCTCTTCTAGTCCTTCCATAACCTCCCTTCCATATAGGTATAATTTGCCTCCACAACTTGAAGCTCTATTATAATACTTGCACCTCTGGTGCATATACAATCAAGCTTTATACTGACTTCTTATGAAGCTAGCACTCTTCGAAACGGCTTTATTGTAGAGCCGTTATATAATATGGCTACTGTATTGCCTCTCTTGTATCTTTGATATTAAGAGTGATTCTGCAATGTTCTCAATCACGATGTCTATAATTTCCTAGGTCCAATAAGCAAATTCCTAATTTACTTAGTTGATGTAACTCTTTAGTTTCCTCTTTCTTCTGATCAGTCTTTATGTAGACTTAAGCTATCTTCCGGTCTATGACTCATGGCATTTATTACTTTAGCCTCTCATGGACGCTATGGAAAACCATGATACAATCTTTTGATGATTCAATCCTTTGTCTATGACCTGGACCCAATTCTTTCTTTTAACTTATACCGGAGTCTTCTCGGCTTATCATTAATCAAATAATTCCATTCTGTTGGCCCAAGTAAAAGTGTAGTTTTAAAGACTGACAAAAGAACTCAGACATGGACCAGGCCCATCTTGTGAAGCACAGTCATGATCAACCCAAACATGTGAGACACACGTGAAGGAGATAAATCTAACTTATCAGAATTAATATCTCCTGATCTGATCAAAAAGGTTGCATATTGGATAAGGAGAGAAAGACTCCTTACACGAAGAGAACTCAGTTTTGAAAGAGGATAGTGTTAGAGTATGAGATCAACTAGAACTCTTCTACCATAGAAGAGTAGCGTCTGTATCCCAGTCAATCTATAATTACTAACCTATTAAATATCAGTGTTGTTCTCTTTTATAGGTGATGCACATAAGAAGAAGTTAAACGTAAATTGAGAGCAAAATTGCCTTGCAAGCAATTTATGTGTGATTCAAGCGTGCAATCCTGAAGCTACTTGAACCAGATAGAAGAACAAGTTCCAAGTGTCTATCTTTTATTCTAGTTCGATTGTAGTAGGTGATTTTACATTGTACCTTTCAGATTTTATAGAAGCAATTGTACTAGGTACTTAGAGTTTTCAAGTTAGAGTTAACTTGAAGTTGTCGCAACAGTTGAGGCTGTGTGCCACAACAGGATTAGAGTTAATCCTAGGTTTACAAAAGAGTTTTTGTAAATGCAGTTTTTGGCTCAGTGATTTTAGTGGAAGTTTGGGAAAATCCTACTGAGTAGTAGGTCGTAGTTTTTTTCACCTTTTGAGCCAGGTGTTTTCTACATAAAAATCTCTGTGTTCTTTATTTTCTTTACTTATTATTCCGCAAATTGTAGTAGTTGGAACACATAGAAGAACCAGGTCCTTCTATAATCAAGTTAAGCAAAAATTGGATACCACACAAATCACCCCCCCTCTTGTGTGGTATTGAGTATAAAACATCAATTGGTATCAGAGCAGGTTATCCTTGAAGAGGTTAACACCTTAGGAACAGATCAAGATGAGTGCACCACCTGGAAACTGGAAGGGCAATCCACTGCTAGACCCTCACTCTTTAATGGTCAGTAGTATTCTTGGTGGAAGAACAGAATGAGAGACCACATCATAGGAGAAGACTATGAACTCCGGGACATAGTCACTGATGGTCCCCTGGCTACTACAAAGAAGAATGCTGAAGGAGTGGACGTGCCAAAGACAAGAGCTGACTGCACTGCTGAAGATTTGAAGAAATGGGAAAAGAATGCCAAGGCCAAGAAATGGCTTGTGTGTTGACTGGGTCCAGACGAGTACAACAGGATTCAAAGCTGTACCACTGCTAAGGAGATATGGGATAGTCTGCAAGTGGCTTATGAAGGAACTCCTCAAGTAAAGAGATCAAGAGGAACACTCTTGTATTCTCAATATGGGAATTTCACTATGAAGGAAGGAGAAACTATCCAGGAGATGTACACAAGGTTCACAACACTAACAAATGAACTTAAATCTCTTGGGAGAATTATCCTGGAAGAAGACAAGGTTGAAAAAATCTTGACAAGGGTCATACCAATAACTTGGGAAAGCAAAATCACTGCTATTCAGGAATCAAAGAACATTGCTACTCTCAAGATGGATAAACTAATTAGAAATCTCACTGCCTATGAACTTAGAAGGCAAACCATGAAAATGGATGCACCCAAGAAGGAAAGGAGTTTGGCTCTCAGAATAGCTGAAGGTGCAGATCTAGAGGATGATGAAATGGCCATGATCACAAGGGATTTCAAAAAGTACTTGATGAGAGGAAATGGTTATTCAAGAGGTACAACCTTCAACAAACCAAGGGCTCCTGAGAAAAAGACCAACGAGGGTTGCTACAAATGTGGAAAGACCAACCACATGATCAAAAATTGCCTTCAGTGGGAAATTGAATGGAAGAAGGAAAGGGCTGAGCGAAGGAACAGGAAGAAGGAACAGGTTCAACCCAAAAGGAACAAAGAATCAACAAAGGCTATGGTTGTTGCTTGGGGAGAAACGTCAGATGAGGATTTAGAAGATGAAGCTGGAGATGAACAAGCACTTATGGCCATCGGAGAATCAGATGATGAACAAGAGGTAAGTGTGATTCATCTCAAAGACAAGATTAAATTTTTGTCTAAAGAAAGGTTATCTCAATTATTGCTAGACTTCATAGATGAGTCTGAGTTGGTAAACAATGAAAAGGAACAGCTGTCTAGGGAGTGTGTGATCTTAAAAGCCAAGTGTAAAAATCTAGAATCTAGGGCTAATGAAAGTGACAGTAAAAATGCTGAGTTGAAGAACCAGGTTCTTGAACTTGACACCGGTGTCTTAGAACTTAGATCTGAAAATTTAAAACTGAAATTAGGAACAGGTAAGAAGAAAGCTGATCACACACATATCACCTTGGAAGAAAATCTAGGAAAAATGAAGGATGAGTTGTACAAGAAAGATGAACAAATAAGAGTTTTAAAGAAGACCTAGGGAAGGTAAAGCATGAACTAGACAGAACTTACAAATGGAATAAGGCTTCTGATGCACTATCCTGGCTACAAGAACACCACAGTAGCAACAAGAGAGGACTTGGCTATGGGACCCAAGCACTTAAGTGGGATCCCAAAAGCAAGTACATCACTCTTCCTGAAAATAAAATCTGCGCACACTGTGGCAAGATTGGTCATTACAAAAGTGAATATAATGCAAAAGAAAAGGCCAGTCAAAAGAACAAGACCTTTCTTCAAGAGAAAAATAGATTGCCTGGATGGGCCAAAAGGAATTTAATTTACCCCTTTGCCTATAGAAAGGGACCCAAACTAGTTTGGGTTCCTAAGACTAACCCCTGATTTCCTTTTGCAGGTCCAAGTGAAGGGAAGTAGCCAATTATGCTACATGGATAGTGGCTACTCAAAACATATGACTGGAAGCAAGAACCAGTTCCTTTCACTTGAGGACTTAAAAGGAGGTAATGTCTCCTTTGGAAATGGGAAGAAATGTGAGATTATTGGGGTTGGAAAGGTAGGTAAGACAGACTCACATTCTATTGAGAATGTCTACTTGATAGATGGCTTGAAATATAGCCTAATCAGTGTATCACAACTGTGTGACAGAGGTAACCTTGTAGCATTTACCTCTACCAAATGCTTTGTGATTAATCTTACCGCTGACAAGATTGTTTTGCAGGGAGAAAGAGTTAACAATATTTACATTGTAGATTTGTCCACTCTTTTAGAAAATGAACTCACTTGCTTGAGTGTGTTGGATAAGTATCCCCTCCTGTGGCACAAAGACTTGGTCATGCAAGTCTGGATCAACTCAACAAATTAGTTTCCAAGGACCTGGTGATAGGGTTACCTAGCATCAAGTTCAAAGAAGACAAAGTTTGTGAGGCTTGTGCAAGGGGGAAGCAGGTAAGATCATCTATTAAAAGTAACAAAATGGTAAGCACAACCAGGACGATGGAACTGGTTCATATGGATCTCTGTGGTCCAATGAGAACATTGAGCAGAGGTGGTAAAAAATATGTGATGGTACTTGTTGATGATTATTCCAGGTTTACCTGGGTACTGTTGTTAACATCTAAGGATGAAGCATTTGACATGTTTACTGCCTTTGTAAGAAAAACTCAGAAACAACTAGGTAATCAACTTGCATCAATCAGGTTTGATCATGGAACTGAATTTGAAAATGCTAAGTTTGCTGAATTTTGTGATGAGCATGGTATAGATCATAATTTTTCTACCCCTAGGACTCCTCAACAAAATGGAGTAGTTGAAAGAAAGAATAGAACTCTTGAAGATGTGGCTAAGACTATGCTTCTTTCTAGTAAACTGCCCCATAGCTTCTGGGCAGAGGCTGTAAATACTGCATGTTACATCATTAATAGATGCATGACTAGACCTCTTGTAGAGAAGACTCCCTATGAGTTACTTAAAGGGAGAAAACCAAATATATCCCATATTAGGGCATTTGGATGCAAGTGCTTTGTGCACAATAATGGAAAGGACTCCCTAGGTAAGTTTGATCCCAGAAGTGATGAGGGAGTATTCTTGGGATATTCTTCACATAACAAAGCTTATAAAGTGTACAAAAAAAGAACTTTATGTGTAGAAGAAAGTGTACATGTGGTTTTTGATGAAACTAATATTCTTTCTGAGAGACAGGAACATGAAGATGAAGCTATCGGGCTGGTAAAAGAGTTGAGTGAAGTCTCAGCTCAAGTTAAAGATGCACCAAAAGAAGGAACATGTGATGGAACAGGTTCTTCCATCCAGGGCAACCTGATAGGGGGAACTGAACAAAGAAGAACTGAAACCAATCTCCTAAAGGAACCTGTTCATGACCCTGTTCCTCAGCAACAGAACATGAAAGAAACATCAAGCAGAAATCAGTTGGTTGTGAAACCTCACAAGTATCAAAGTTCTCATCCCATTGAGAACATAATCACTGATCCAACATATGGAGTTAAAACTAGATCATAATTAAAGAATCCGTGTGCTTTTGATGTTTTCCTATCTCTTATTGAACCTAAAAATGTTGCTGAGGCTTTGTACGATGTAGATTGGGTAAATGCAATGCAAGATGAACTCAATCAATTTGAGAGAAGTCAAGTTTGGCATCTGGTTCCAAGACCCAAGGACAGATCAGTAATTGACACTAAATGGGTCTTCAAAAACAAGCTTGATGAAGATGAAATAGTTACAAGGAACAAGGCAAGACTGGTGGTCCAAGGTTATAGCCAAGAGGAGGGCATTGATTATGATGAGACCTTTGCTCCAGTTGCAAGATTGGAGGCAATAAGACTCCTCATAGCCTTTGCAGCACACATGGAATTCACTCTTCATCAGATGGATGTCAAAAGTGACTTCCTGAATGGTTACCTAAAAGAAGAAGTGTTTGTCAAACAACCTCCAAGGTTTGAGAGCAAGGAGTGTCCGGAACATGTGTACAAATTAGACAAGGCTCTCTATGGACTCAAGCAGGCTCCTATAGCATGGTATGAACGATTGTCCAAATTCCTGCTTGAACATGGCTACAAAAGAGATAAAATTGACAGTACTCTATTTCAGAGGGAAAAAGGTAAGGATCTTCTTGTAGTCCAAATATATGTTGATGAGATAATTTTTGGGGCAACCGCTAACAAACTGAGTAAGGATTTTGCCAAATTAATGGGGAGTGAGTTTGAAATGAGTATGATGGGTGAGCTTAACTTTTTCTTAGGCTTACGGATCAAACAAAACCCAAATGGAACCATGATCCATCAGCAGAAATATGCAAAAGAGTTGATTAAAAAGTTTAAAATGGATGAATCAAAAGAAATAGACACACCTATTGCAACAACTACTAAATTAGACATAGATGAACCTGGTTCATCTGTTGATCAGAAGTTGTATAGGGGTATGATTAGCTCACTTTTGTATCTTACTGCTAGCAGACTTGAAATAGTTTTCAGTGTAGGGCTTTGTGCTCGTTTTCAGGCAAATCCTAAGGAATCCCACTTCACTGTTGTCAAGAGGATACTGAGATATTTGAAAGGCACTACTGATCTTTGTCTTTGGTACCCTAAAGGTAGTAATTTCAATCTAGTAGGGTATGCTGATGCTGACTATGCATGTTTCCTTGTGGATAGGAAGAGAACCTCAGGTATGACTCATTTTCTTGGTTCATGTCTTGTATTATGGGCCACTAGAAAGCAGAATTCAGTGGCCTTGTCCACTGCTGAGGCTGAATATGTTGCCGGTGCCTCTTGTTGTGCTCAATTGCTGTGGATCAAACAGCAGCTGATAGATTTTGGCATTGAAGTTGGTTGCATTCCTATCTTCTGTGATAACACTAGTGCTATAAGTATGACAAAGAACAATGTTCATCATAAGAGGACTAAGCACATAGATGTTAGACATCACTTCTTAAGAGATAACTATGAAAATGGATTGATTACCATAGAATTTTGTGCTACTGACAAACAAAATGCTGACATCTTTACTAAAGCATTGAGTTGAGAAAGCTTTGAAAGGAACAGGTTGGAATTAGGGATGATTAAGATCACCTAATGGGACCAGCTCAGAATTCACAATGAAAGAAAAAAATTGAATTTTTTTTCCTTTTGGCTAGGAAATCTGAACTTGTGTAAATATCTAGATTAATTTTTACTCAGCTTCATACTGTAAATAGTATACTCCTGTGACATGTGTTAATATGACTCACTGATCTCTTACAAAATTTTCTCTATTGTGGTACATTGAGGCATGGTCAAGAGAATTCTAAATGAAGAACCTGGTTCATCAGTATTGATTCATCTGAATGCCAAGGTATATTTTCTATACTCTGCACAATTAGAAACATAAATATTTAAATCATAAGCAGAAGTCCTACAACTGTTCAACACCTTAGAAAATTCTTTCCGTTTGTTTCTGAACCAGTTCCGTCCTCATTAGAATTCTAACCACAAAAATTGCCTAAAATCTAGGGAAGCTTAACCGCTCGTTCAACCTGCAATTTCAGGTTGATTAGACCTCTAACCGACTGCTAAAGCTACCGTTATCCATTAAATGAGTCTTTCTCTTTAAATACTCATTATTACTTCCTGCCATTCTTATAATTCAAAACCGTAAAAAATTCTCTTCACTCTCAATTGCTTTCTTCTCCAAAGGTTTAACTCACCAATTCTCTCCAGCAATAAGCTACAATGTCGAACCCACAAGACAACCCTGGAACCCCTCCACAGCCTACTCCCTTTGATTCATCTACCCCTCCTTCACCTAGCACAACTCCCCAACCAAGGCGAAGGAGAGTAAAAATGCTTGCTCGAAAAACGGTGGCTTCTGGTGCTCTCTCAAAGAAATTGAATGAGAAATTAAAGGCAAGCTAGGCCCAAGATTCTGATTCTAACTCTGAGTCTGATTCTTCCAAATCCGCTAGTGAGGGGGAATGATCTGGGTCATCTGACACTGATAAGGCTCAGAAATCCCTTTCTAAGGTAAGTTCTTCTTTTGCTGAAAATCTAGAAAATAGGTTTATGTTTGTTGGACCTATAAGGGATGTGGAACTACCTGGGTTAGGAAGGAATGGAGGTAAAAAGAAATCTGAAAAAGAAAAAGAGAGAGAGGGTGAATGTGGTACTGTGAGGGGAAAAGGGAAAGGAGTGGTTGATCATTCACCCACTGCTGGAGTATATGTACCTGCTATTTGTGGGGTTGCACAAGAAAATGTTGAAGAAAGTGGCAAGAAGTCAGGGGGAAGCGGTTCAGAGAAGGCTGCTGAGGGGCTAGTTAATCTAAGCTCACAGGGAGATGAACCTGGTTCATCAGTTGAAGAGACCCTAGCAGACCTTCTGAAAAAGGTAGGTGCAAGTTACGATACAAAGAAAAGGAGAACACCCACACCAAAACCCTCCAGTGCTGCTAAACCTTCCAAGGAACGAAAGGCTCCCTCCTCAACAACTACTAAAACTCCCTTGCCAAAGGGAAGAGCAACAAGAAGCAGGGTGCAACAGAGTGAGAGAGAACTACAACAAGCTTTGGCTGAAAGTAAGAAGAAAATGATGGAAAAAGGAAAATTTTAAAGGGTAGATTGCTGAAAGATTTGGTGGAACCAGGAATGGTTTGTTTGGTTGACACCTTAGCTGCTCAGGGCTGGAAGGACATGGTCCTTCAGATGGATGAGAGATTGGCCAGAAATGAAATCATTGAATTCATGGCAAATGTTGAAGTCAAAGATGGCCGAATTACAAGCAAAGTCAAAGGAGTTCAAGTGACATTTGATGCTGAAAAACTGGGAGAGATTCTAGACATCCCTGCTGAGGGATATGATGATTACACCAGACAGAGATGGCCAAGTCTGGATTCCCTTCCTTCTGCCCTTGAAATCACTAGGAGATTCTATGATGTTGAAGAAGTGAATGAGGCCAAGTTTGTGCATAAGAGTGAAATGAAGCCACAACACAAAGTCATTTTTGAGTTTGTCAACAAGTGCCTACTGCCCAGGCAGGAGAGAAGGCATATTGCAAATTATATGGACTTAGTTCTGATGGAGTGCCTTGAAGTGGAGGCAATTAATTGGCCTGCATTCATCATAAGCTACTAGATAGGGTTATCAATGGTTCCAAGGCTCATGCTACCCCCTATGGCTTTATTCTGACTACAGTTCTGGATAGGTGCAATGTGCCTCTGAAGAAATGGGAAATGGCCTCAAGCAAGGATTACTTTGGCATTAACACTCTGCTTGCTTGTGACTACTTAGTCGATGCCATCCCAAATGAACCTGGTTCATCCAAGAAGACTCCTATCAACAGTAAAGTCAGGGCTCTTGTTCAGGAAAGTGAAGCCAAGGATGCTGAGATAGCTGGCTAAAGGCTCGTGTGGCAGAGGTGGAATCTAAGAGGGATGCTCTCAGGACTAAGATTGCTAAGGAAAATGAGAAGAATGATGGAATTCTTCACAATATGCTGAATCTTCTCCAAGCCCAAAACCAACCCTCTAGCTCCCCCAAGCCTTAG
>NW_017672885.1:85749-135091 GCF_001879085.1 Nicotiana attenuata
TAATTCGCAGTCTCTCTCTCTCAAATTCGTAAGTGTGATTCTGCTCCGTTCTTTAAGTTCGTTGGTATCCTGCAGTTTGTATTACCACTGTTGCAGGAAGGTTTATTCCGTTTTATCCTGGGAGGATTTAATCCGTTACCTTGGCAACGTGTGAGGGGTTTAAAATTCCTTAAGGACGCACAAGCAAATTGTGGACTCGGAATATTTCTTAATATTTACTGTTTTTCCAATTTCTTTTATTCTTCTAACAGTTTTTTCTGATTTTGTGTTTTAACACAGTAGCAACAACACCTACTTGGTATATATACATGGAAAAATGGTATTTTTGAAGGAGGAGACCAATTTTTGACACAGATTCGACCTAAGGAGGCAGAGACACAATAGGAGCAAGGCGGGAAATTCTTCTACGAGTTTTTCCTTCCTCTTCCTACTTTTCATTGTTGGGTTATGACTTTTAGTATTGTACTTTTACATACTATTATGAATAGAGGATGAATTCTTGTTAGGTTTTAATATAATTTAGCCTTTGAATTTATCTATTTGTTCAGCTACGTGTTTATTTCAGTTGATTGAATGACCATCGATTGACTATGCCTATTTATTATGTGTTGCTTGAGAAAGGATATATATTTAGGTGGTTGTTGAACAACGTCACTCCTAACGTATGTGAGAAATCAATACAACGGGTTTAAAGGCAGGTTTAGAAATAACAAAGCCTTGACGTGGTCATAATGAGCGGTTAGATAAAGCCAACTAGCGTAGTTCGAGAGAATATGTCTAGTAAATTGTTGTGGTTGCTCGAGAGAGAATTACGGCACCTAAAGTACTCACGATCAGTAGAGAATACATTGGCAAAATTGCAGGGAACATAGCTAGAAGGATTCCGATAATTGGGGAAATCATAACTCTAGACCTCCTTAATTTAGTCTCCAACCCTTTGTCTCGTTAGTTGATAATTTTACCGCTTTGTAGTATTTGCTAGTTAATTAGTTAGTAATATAAATCTCAATCTTTATAATTTAGAAATTGTTCAATCTTGTCTTCTTAGTTATATTAAACAGATATAGCTAAGCCTTAGTTCTCTGTGGGATTCGACTCCGAACTTTTAGACCGGATTATATTTGCAGGGACCGCTTATCCTTTTTAGGACTAGAGTGGGGCGTGATCAGTAGTGTATAGCACTTTTCATATTATAAACCCGAGTTTCAAGACGACTCCACCTGTATATCCCCCTTTGTATTTATATATCCCCATACATATTAGTGTTATCTCATGTATATCATATATATTTTTGTGTTATATATACGATATACAATTTGATATACACAGACGTCCATAAAAATTTGTGCGTGATATACAATGATGTACACGATATACACCATATACAACATGATACACACATGTCGTAGTTGCATTTTTAGGTCTATTTTTTACTTGAAATAAGTCTACCTCACTTCTAATCTTGCACAAATGTTGTATATAGCCTTGTCTTGATGTATTCAACCAATTCCGACCACACCTACTCATTCAATCCACACACACAAAAAAGAGAAGAAAAAGAAAGTTGATCTTTTTTTTCTTTCTATTTTGTCTTTGTTTTTGCTTCTGATTTTCTTTGATGTTAGATCAATATGGCTACCTTACCTTTTCATTCCATTAATTTTTGTAATGTGCAATAATTTTCAGTAAACTATGAGAGAGAAAGAGGAAAGATAGAATAAGAAATATGGGCAAAAAGGAGAGAAAAACGAAAAAGATAGGTAGAGAGGGGGTTATGGGGAGAGAAAATAAATAGAAAGTAGATTTTTCAGGATTTGGCTATACAATGCCAATTTTTTCGGGGCTGACTTTGCCAACATTATATAAGGCCAAAAATTTGTCAATTCCTTTTGTAGACAATAAATTTGCGTCAAGAAAATAATCTAGACTGAAAAATATTGCAACAATCGTAGTATTTGATTTCAAATAATATGAGTTTACAATCTCTACGAATCCTCAGATTCTTCTTTTCAATAGTAAATAAATTCAAGGGTCCTTGAGCTTGATCTTGAATATATATTTGTTGCCACGTACAGTGATCTTGAATTCAACTATCAAGAACTTGTACTCCTTGAATCTTGATTTGTTCTTCGTTCTTGAGCTTGAACGTGATTTCTTGAACTTGAACTTGATTGCTTGAAGGTTGAAACTTGTAGAGAAATTTGCGGCGTTTGATCCACGAGCTCTCTCTTGCTTCTTGTTATAACTTCTAGTATCTTTTATGAGATATGAAGACCCTTATTTATGATTGTGGAAGGGAAGAGTTGTGATGAGAACAAACTCTTTCTGACGAATCAGATTGAAGCGTGTCAAGGCCCAATTTGATTGGCCTGAACATGTCACTTGCACACGTGGCACAACCTCATTGCCCTTTTAATTTGATTGGGCATGTCTTGTCATTTTGACACGTGGCATGATCATATTGGCTCTTTCGCTTGACTTGGCGTACCACATCAGTTCAAGTGTGGCACCAAACTGGACCTCTAGGATGATGTTATCTTGCGCGTGACATATTTTCTTTTGCTGAAGAACACTTTCAAAATATGTAGACAATTTCACAACACATCTTCCTATTTTTATGGAATGAGTTACTAGAGAAAAGACAAATTTTCATGACCATAAAATATTCCCTTCGACCAATTATTAGTATTATTTAATAATTGGTATACCTCTTAACCCCAATGTACTGTGTTCCTTGGTTAAAGTACATACGGACAAGGAATCTCTCAATTAGCTATTTGAACATTTCTTTTTTCAAACAAAGTCATAACAGGAGTAGGATTTTAATCCGCCTAGAAAACGGAACAATTGTCGCCACCTCTTAGCATATCCCGCATCAGGCATGGCTTATTAGTTTCTCCTCTCCAAAATCTATTTAAACCCCATACTACTTCACGAATTGAGCATTAATCTTTGGTTCTTCCAAGCTGCTCTAAAAAGCAGCAATGAGAAGGTAATTTTTTTACTTCTTTTCTTCTGCGTTTTCTTTGCTTGTTCTTTCCTTTTTCCTTTTTTGTAGGTCAAACGAAAAGGTTATATTCTTGTTTAATGAGATGATCCACACATGAAGAAGGCGATCTTAGGGTGTGAAGGTATTTGTACTTATCCCCACGCGAATATCAGAGAGATTGCTCTTAAGGTGGCCCGAATATCGGAGAGACTACTCTCAGGGTGTGAAGGGATGGATACTCATCCCCGCCCGAATATCAGAGAGATTACTCTCAAGGTGGCTCGAATATTGGAGAGATTACTCTCAGGGTGTGAAGGGGTGGATACTCATCCTTGCCGCAAAACCAGATGCATTACTTAGGGTGTGAAGGGATGGATACTCATTCCCGCCCGAATATCGGAGAGATTACTCTCAAGGTGGCCCGAATATCGAAGAGATTACTCTCAGGGTGCGAAGGAATGGGTACTCATTGTCGTCCGAATATCGGAGAGATTACTCTCAAGGTGGCCCGAATATTGAAAAGATTACTCTCAGGGCGTGAAGGGATGGATACTCATCCCCGCCCTAAAACCGGAGGCTATGTCATCCATTAAGACATTGTACCACACCCAATATTCTTGATTTAGCCGCTGATGACATTTTTTCTTCTTACATCAGTTGGGGAGCTATCAATCTCTCTTTGGGACTTATATATTCTTGGAAGTTTGGCCATTGTTGGTTTTCTTACGAAGAAGTGGTACCTAAGACAAGGGAAATCACATGCTTAGACGAAAAACAAATGAGATTTATTCCTCGATCTTGCGAGTATTTATTTGCTACCTTCCATCATCTTAAGGAAGGTACGGGTGTTAACCAAAAGGTACCCTTGAGCAAGTGGATAAATGTTTGGTATAAGAAAGCTTTAATATATAAACCTACCTTACTACGAAAGGAAAAGAAATCCGCGCGCCTAAAGTCGATACATAATCCTAACAAAGTTATTCCCGAGACAACTAGGTGGTCGAGTGATCAAGAAGCTATATTTTTCCAAGCTTAGGGTGAGGTCTGACAAGAAATATGAAACATATCTAGTAACCTTCTTGTCATGTTGTCTATGCTCTTTTGTGTTTCCCCATTAGGCATAGAACTTCATTCGTCCTGAGACTTTTAAGATGGCAAGCATGATGGCAAGTTGGCAAAAGATTAGCCTTGCGGTCCTAGTTTTTGTGAGTATATATCATGGTTTGAATAAGATTTCGTATTCTTCCCAACTATCATGTCATGACCCCAATTTCCTTCTGTAGGATATCGTGATGGCACCTAGTCTCTAAGACTAGGTAAGCCTAACATACGTGCAATATTAATGAAAATGATAATTAAAGTCTCAAAACTCAACCACTAATATAAAATAAACTCCGCAACTCAGCATATACAACTTCCGAAAACCCAGTGATAACAAGTCACAAGCTCTACGAATAAGTATTGATCACCCCTATACAACAATGTGTCTATAAAAGGAAAGAAAATGAAGTAGACTAGATAGAGGGGGACTCCGAGGCCTGCGGATGCCGGCAAGTATACCTTGAAGTCCCCGAAGTTGAGCTCGTCTCGCTAATGCCTGGACTGGTAGGAGGTACCTCGATCTGCACAAAAAGATATGCAGAAGCTTAGCATGAGTACACCACATGTTACATAGTTAGTGCCAAGCCTAACCTCGATAGAGTAGTAACGAGGTCATGTCAAGGCCCTACTTGAATAAATAAGAAACAGAACGAGTAATTAATAGTGTAATAATAATAACCATGGAAATGAAACAAGTAAGCAACATACCAAGATTAACTACATTGAACTAAAGCAAATAATGCATCACAGAATAAAACAAGGAATGTTATGCCAAGGAAACGAAACAACCAAACACAAGTGAAGTAATAGAGAAGTATCAACAAGAGTCACTACCGAGGTACCGCCTCATAGTCTCAAATAACAAAACAATTCACAATCTTTCCCTATATCACCGCGGGAGCCTTGCGTTTAGTTTTGAAACTCATTTTTCCCGAAATAGCTTCCCGTGTTTTAGCCCACCTTATCACACATCGTGGCTTCAAGTAGTTCCCCTACTAGTAACACGCGTATCGAGCCCACCTTATCTCATCGCATGAGTTTCAACCCCAAAACCTTTTACCACCGCATGTGTATCAATATCACAACGTATCATAAATCGCATATCAAGTGCCTAATATCACAACTTGTCAAAGAAATCAACAATGGTCTTTTCACAATAAATAGCCCATGGCTCAACGATGGAAGTGAATAACTTAACAAGAATAGTATTTCACAATTTAACACTTCGCCTCGATGTATCACAGCCTTTATAACTCAATACAGATTTCAACAACAAGATATTCCAAGAATAACAACTTCAAGTAAAGAATTCAACGGTTAAATAATGAATAAGGAAATAGAGGAAACAAGAACTTTAACGGAACATGTAGGGCAATTAACAAGTAAAACTAATCGAGGTCAAAAATCACATCAAACAACATCGATTCTACGAATCGCAACCCAATTCAAGCCTATTAAAACTATGAGCTTCCGGATTCCAAAACTAAAGCCGATTCATATCAAAACAACTCCGATTGACTTCAAATTTAGCACACAAGTCATAAATGACATGACAGACCTATTCAAACTTTCGAAATCGGAATCTAACCCCGATATCAATAAAGTAAACTCCAGGTCAAACTTTCTAACCTTCCAAATCTTCAACTTTCTAACTTCTGCCATACAAGCCAAAACGAACTGCATACCTCCAAATCGACATCCGGACATGCTCCTAAGTCTAAAATCACTATACGGAGCTATTGAAACTGTTAAAACTCTATTTCGGATTCGTCAACACAAAAGTCAAACTACGGTTAACTCTTTCAACTTAAAGCTCCAACTTAGGGACTATGTGTCCCATTTCACTCCGCAACTCACACGAAACAAAAACCAAACACCCCTAGAAAATTACATAACCACAATATAACATAGAGGTGGCAATAAATAGGGTATTGGGGCTAAAATATTCAAAATGATCACTCCGGTCATTATATCCTCCCCATCTTAAAATAAATGTTCGTCCTCGAACGAGTATAGAAACATACCTAAAGTGGTGAAAAGATGAGGATAGAGGCTACGCATATCATGCTCTGTCTCCCAAGTTGCCTCCTCGACTAGTTGACCCTCTACTAAACCTTCACTGAAGCAATGTTCTTCAACCTCATCTTTTGGACCTGCCTGTCCAAAATGGCTATCGACTCCTCAATATAAGACAAATCCTTGTCCAACTGGACCGAGCTGAAGTCTAACACATGAGACGGATCGCCGTGATACTTCTGGAGCTTAGAAACATAAAATATTGGATGAACTACAGCTTGGAATATTGGATGAACTGCAGCAAAACCCGCTCCCCAACCATGAATACAACATCACGAACCATCCGGTTCGCATAACTCTTCTGTCTAGATTGGGATATAAGAAGCTGATCCTGAATCAATTTAACCATTTCCAAAGCATCCTGAACTAAGCCAGTAATCAATGGCCTAGCCTTACCAGGCTCAAACCAACCCACCAGAGACCGGCACCGCCTCCCATACAAGGCCTCATACGGAGCTATCTGAATGATCGATTGGTAATTATTGTTGTAGGCAAACTCTGCAACTGGCAAGAACTGATCCCAAGAACCCCCGAACTCCATTACACATGCACAAAGCATATCATCCAATATTGGAATAGTGTGCTCAGATTGTCCGTCCGTCTGAGAGTGGAATGTTGTACTCAACTCAACCCGCATGCCTAACTCACATTGTACGGCCCTCCAGAATTGCAATGTAAACTGTGTACCCCGGTCAGAGATGATGGATACCGGTACTCCATGAAGTCAGACAATCTTGTGAATATAAACTTGAGCCAGTTGCTTTGAAGAATAAGTAGTCGCCAGTGGAATGAAATGCGATGACTTGGTCAACCTATCCACAATCACCCATACTCTATCGAAGTTCTTCTGAGTCCGTGGGAGCCCAACAACAAAATCCATAGTAACCCACTACCATTTCCACTATGGAATATCTAGCCTCTAAAGCAATCCACTTGGCCGCTGATGCTCATAATTCACCTGCTGACAATTTAGGCATCGAGCTACATACTCCAATATGTCTTTCTTCATTATCCTCCACCAATAGTGCTCCGTCAAGTCTTGATATATCTTGGTGGAACCCGAATGAATGGAGTACCACGAACTGTGGGCCTCTTGAAGAATAAGCTCACGAAAACCATCTACATTAGGCACGCATAGCCTGCCCTACATCCGTAACACACCGTCATCCCCAATAATGACCTCCTTGGCATCGCCGTGCTAAACCGTGTCCTTGAGGACAAGCAAATGGGGTTCGTCATACTAATGCTCTCTTATATGATTATATAGAGAATAGCGGGAAACCACACAAGCCAAAACTCGACTCAGCTCCGAAACATCCAATCTAACAAACTAGTTGGCCAAGGCCTGAGCATCCAATGCTAATGGCCTCTCCGCTGCCGGTAGATATGCTAAACTGCCCAAGCTCTTCGCCTTATGACTCAAGGAATCGGCCACCACATTGGCCTTCCCGGGATGATATAGAATGGTGATATCATAGTCCTTAAGAAACTCTAACCATCTCTGCTGCCACAAGTTACGATCCTTCTATTTGAACAAATATTGTAGATTCCGGTGGTCGGTGTAGACCTCACAAGGGACACCGTACAAATACTGCCACCAAATCTTCAAGGCATGAACAATAGTTCCTAACTCAAGGTCCTGGATAGGATAATTCTTCTCATGTACCTTCAGCTGTCTGGATGCGTAGGCAATCACTATACCATCTTGCATTAATACCGCACCGAGGCCAACACACGACGCATCGCACTACACAGTGTAAGACCTCAAACCCGACAGCAACACCAACACTGGGGCTGTAGTCAAAGAAATCTTGAGCTTTTGAAAGATCTCTTCACACTCCTTGGTCCACCTGAATGGAGCATACTTCTGGGTCAATCTGGTCATAGGTGCAGCAATAGATGAGAAACCCTATACGAATCGACGGTAATACCCCGCCAAACCAAGAAAACTCCGGATCTCAGTAGGTGAAGATTGTCTAGGCCAACTCTGCATTGCTTCAATATTTGTCGGATTTACCTTGATCCCCTTACTCGACACTACATGACCTAGAAATGCTACCGAATCAAGCCAGAATTCATACTTAAAAAGTTTGCATACAACTTCTGTTCTCTCAAGGTCTAAAGCACGGTTCTCAGGTGTTACTCGTGATCCTCCCGACTCCGGGAGTACACCAAGATGTTGACAATAAACACAATGATGAATGAGTCAAGATAGGGCTGGAATACTATGTTCATCAAGTGCATGAATGTTGCTGGGGAATGGGTCATCCCAAATGACCTCACAAGGAACTCGTAATGACCATACCGAGTCCTGTAGGCATTCTTAAAAATATCCATATCCTGAATCTTCAACTGGTGATAGCTTGACCGCAAATCAATCTTTGAGAACACTCTGGCACCCTGTAGCTGATCAAATAGGTCATCAATGCATGGCAATGGATATATGTTCTTCACTGTAACCTTGTTCATCTGTCGATAATCAATACACATGCGCATAGAACCATCCTTCTTATTTACAAACAAGACCAAAGCACCCCAAGGTGATAGACTAGACCGAATGAAGCCCTTGTCAAGCAACTCTTACAACTGCTCCTTTAACTCTTTCAACTCCATTGAGGCCATATAATATGATCGAATAGAAATGGGCTGAGTGCCCGGCAATAAATCAATACCAAAATCGATATCCCTATCGGGCGGCAAGCCCATAAGATCCACAAAAAATACATCTGGATAATCCCTCACTACCAGAACTGACTCAATGGTAGGAGTATAAATACTGACATCTCTCACAAAGGCTAGATATGCCTCACACCCCATCCCAATCATCCGTTGTGACTTAAGGAAAGACACTGCCTTGCTAGGAACATAATCCAAAGTACCCTTCCACTCAGACCGCGGTATGCCTGGCATAGCCAACGTCACCATCTTGGCGTGACAATCAAGAATATCATGATAGGTCGACAACAAGCGATGTCCAAAATAACATCAAATCTACCATACTAAGCAATAATAGGTCAGATCTGGTCTCAAAACCACCAAGAACAACTAAACACGACCAATACACACGGTCAACAACAATGGAATCTCCCACATGCATGGACATATAGACAGGAGAACTCAAAGAATCACGGGATATACCCAAATATGGAGCAAAGTAAGATGATACATAGGAATAAGTGGAGCCTGGATCAAATAAAACTGATGCATCTCTATGAAAAACCAGTACAATACATGTGATAACTGAGTCGGATGCAACCGCCTACGTCCTAGTCGAAAGAGCATAACTTCTGGCCAGGACTCCCCCTCCAGGGAGACCTCTGCCCGCCCGACCTCCACCTCTAGTTGGTTATGCAAGTGGAGTGGCAACTAGTGCAGTAACCACAGCTTGAGAAGCCTGAGGACCTATGGAATACGTGGAGTCTGAGTAGTCTGTGGAGCTGCACCCCTTCTGAGTCTGGGTAAATCCCTCACCACATGAGAAGTGTCACCACACTCAAAACAATCTCTCGGAAGACGTGGCTGCTGATACTGGCACGAGCCTAGTCTCCGGGCTGACCGCTGAAAGCACCCAATGCTGGAGGTCCACTAGACAGTGGCAGTGCATAATGGGAAACTCGAGGCATAGGAGTAGCCGTAATACCGCTGGAAGTGCTGAATGAACAGGACGGCTCACATAGCCTATACCATGACGGGCTACAATTGGGGCACGGGGTCCACTATATGTGCCAAAATCTCGAGGCCTCTTGGCCTCCCTCTCCTTTCTCTCTCAGCCCCAGATACCCTCCAATCTCCGAGAAATCTCCACACCTGCTGGTATGGGGTATCAGTCTCCAACTCTCGAGCTATACTAATCTAATAATGTGGTTGAGCGCCTTGGTAAATCGACGAACTCGCTCTCTGACTGTGGAGACTACAGCTGGTGCATATTTGGACAACTCGCTGAACTTGACAGCGTAGTCTGATACGGTCATAGTACCCTAGCGCAACTGCTCAAACTCCGCGCGCCATGCATCACGAAGGCTCTGGGGAACAAACTCCCTCATGAACATCTCTGAGAATTGAGCCCAGGTGAGTGAAGCTGCCTCGACCGGGCTACCCAACTCGTATGCTCGCCACCACTGATAAGCCGCTCCCTTAAGTTAAAACTTAGTGAAAGCAACCCCTGAATATCCTCTAAAGTTAAGCCGCTGAAAGTAGGAGGGGGGTACCTTTTGTACCTCTCGAACCAAACTGCTCCTCCTCATATATTGTTGCCCTAACCTCGGGCTGAACTGGAACAACCGGCTGCATTGGTATATCCTCTAGGACCCGGTTAACCTGGACCCGCTGCTCTGGGGTACGGCTGCGGGAGTCTATGCTCCTCCCCCGGCCTGAGATATGGCAGGGGCAAGTGGAATCAACCCCGCCCGAGCTAGAGTGCCAAACATGCTCAACGAGTGGAGAGAGTCTCCTAATGTGCAGGGGTAGTAACAAGCGTATCAGGTGCCTGCCTTCCAACTGGAGCTACTGGTGGCTCCTTTGTAGCAGCTTGGGTAGGTGCTCTGGCTGTACCACGTGGTCGTCCTCAGCCTCTACCCTGACACCAGCCTCTTACGGCTCTAGCAGGGGGCGCGGGTGTCTGATCATCAGATCTAGTTACGTGTGTCCTCACCATCTGTGAGAGAATAGAAAGACAGATATTTAGAATTCCGAAGTCAACAAATTTTTGCATGATAAGGAATCAAAGAAGTGAAACTTTTCCTAAAAGTTCCATAGCCTCCCCAAGATAGTACAGACGTCTCTGTACCGATATGCGAGACTCTACTAAACCTTCCTGTGACTCATAACACCTATGAACCTAGAGCTCTGATACCAACTTGTCAGAACCCAATTTTCCTCTGTAGGATGTCGTAATGGCACCTAGTTTCTAAGACTAGGTAAGCTAACATAGATGCAATATTAACGAAAATGATAATTAAAGTCTCAAAACTCAACCACTAATATAAAATAAACTTCATAGCTCAGTAAATATAAGTTCCCAAAACCCGGTGATAACAATTCACATGCTCTACGAATAAGTATTGATCATCCATATACAACAATGTGTCTATAAAAGGAAAGAAAATAAAGTAGACTAGATAGAGGGGGACTCCGAGGCCTGCGGATGCCAGTGGGTATACCTTGAAGTCATCGAAGCTGAGCTCGTCTCACTAATGCCTGGACTGGCAGGAGGTATCTGGATCTGCACAAAAGGATATGCAGAAGCGTAGCATGAGTACACCACATGGTACATAGTAAGTGCCAAGCCTAACCGCGGTAGAGTAGTGACGAGGTCAGGTGAAGGCCCTACTGGAATAAATAAGAAACAGAACGAGTAATTAATAATGTGATAATAATAACTGTGGAAATGAAACAAGTAAGAAATATACCAAGATTAACTACACTGAACTAAGGCAAATAATGCATCACAGAATAAAACGAGGAATGTTATGCCAAGGATACGAAACAACCAAACACAAGTAAAGTAATAGAGAAGTATCAACCAATGTCACTACCGAGGTGCCGCCTCGTAGTCTCAAATCACAAAAGAATTCACAATCTTTCCTTATATCACCGCAGGAGCCTTGCATTTATTTTTGAAAATTATTTTTCCCGAAATAGCTTCCCGCGTTTTAACCAACCTTATCACACAACGTGGCTTCAAGTAGTTCCCCTACTAGCAACACGCGTATCAAGCCCACATTATGTCATCTCATGCATTTCAACCCCAAAAACCTTATGCCACCGCATGTGTATCAATATCACAACGTATCATAAATCAAACCTCAAGTGCCCAATATCACAAGTTGCCAAAGAAATCAACAACAATGGTGTTTTCACAATAAATAGCTCATGGCTCAACCACAATGTACACAAAAGTCTCAACAATAACAACCGGAAGTGAATAACTCAACAAGAATAGTATTTCACACAACTTAACACTTTGCCTCAATGTGAGTCACGACCTTTATAACTCAATACAAATTTCAACAACAAGATATTCCAAGAATATCAACTTCAAATAAAGAATTCAAAGGTTAAATAATGAATAAGGAAATAGAGGAAAGAAGAACTTCAACTAAACATGTAGAGCAATTAACAAGAAAAAGGTGAGACAAGTAGAGAATGTGAAGATAGACTAATGATGATGGATATAACACGTTACGATAACTCTATTAACAGCATGAAAGGAATCTACATATCTAAAACCGGTAAATTTCCATATTTAGCCCGTGTACACACTCGTCATCTTGCTTACATGGCTTCCACACATTACAATTATCTCAAAACAACACCAATCCTAAAGGGTAACTCCCCCACATAAGTTAGACAAGACACTTACCTCAAAACACGCTAACTCAAACCACTAGTAAGCCTTCCCTCGATTATCCAACTCCGAATGGATCGAATCAAGCCAAAACAACTTCGTACTATAAATATAAACTATAGGAAACTATTTTGAATACGATCTTCACAAATAAACAAAAATTCAACACAAAAGTCAACCCGGGCCCGCATCTCGAAACCCGGCCAAAGTTACAAAATCCGAACACGTCCAACCATACAAGAATTACTCAAATCCGACCTCAATTTGCCTTTCAAATCCCCAAAATTTAGCCTAAGAAGTTTTCCCAATTTTTCCCAAATGTCAAACTCAAATCACTAATTAGATGATGAAAATAACAATAGATTCATAGAATATAGTCAAATTCGGGTTAGAATCACTTACCCCAATGATTTCTTTAAAAAACTCTCGAAAAAATCACCACAAACCAAGCTCTCTAGGTCCAAAATTCTGAAAAATGAGATGAAACCCTCGTTTTGAAATTTTAATACGGCTGGCCAGTCGTCCGCTACCGCGATCGCGGACAAAGACTAGCGATCGCATAGAACAATTCTCCCCAGCTATATAAAATACACTCCGCAATCATGTGAAACAAGTCACGAACGTGGTGAACAAGCTTCCTCCATCCACGTGACCGCGTCCAAGCCAATGCGAACGCGTAGCACAAGCGTGCCTCAGCCCTTAGCCTCACCTTCCTTATAGGCGAACGTGATTTGCCTTACGCGTTCGGGATGAACAAGCCCAACAAACATTCCGATCACGCCCTCACCTTCGCGAACGTGAAGGGAAAAATTCCAGTATCCCCTGATGACTCTACGCGATCGCGGGAGAACCTTATCGAACGTGTAGAAGGAAACCGGATATGAAGAAAACCAGCAGCTTCAGCAATAGTGACTAAGTCCAATTTGGTTCTGGATTCAATCCGATCACACTCGGGGCCCACGGGACCCCGTTCGAATATACCAACAAGTTCCAAAACACCTAACGGACCTACTTGAGGCCAAAAAACTCATCAAACAACATCAATTCTACGAATCACAACTCAATTAAAGCCTATTGAAACTATGAGCTTCTGAATTCCAAAACTAATGCCGATTCATACAAAAACAACTTCGATTGACTTCAAATTTTGCACACAAGTCATAAACGACATGATGTACCTATTCCAACTTTCCGAATTGGAATCCAACCCCGATATCAATAAAGTCAACTCCCGGTCAAACTTTCCAACCTTCCAAACCTTCAGCTTTCTAACTTTCGCCAATTCAAGTCGAAACGACCTACGTACCTCCAAATCGATATCTGGACACGCTCCTAAGTCTAAAATCACCATACGGAGCTATTGGAACCGTCAAAACTCTATTCCAAAGTCTTCTACACAAAAGTCAAACTACGGTCAACTCTTTCAACTTAAAGCTCCAACTTAGGGACTATGTGTCCCATTTCACTCCGAAACTCACCCAAAACAAAAAACCAAACACCCCCGTAAAATCGCATAACCACAATATAACATAGAGGATGCAATAAATAGGGGATCAGGACTAAATTACTCAAAACAACCTGAGGGTTGTTACATATTAGGTCAAAGTTTTTTTTCCTATCTATTATGTTTACGGTTGGCTTGCATATTACCTCAAAACCTATTACCCACTTTCTAAGGGTCCATCTGTCCCTTTGATGGTGGCACACTTAGGAGAGGGCACCGCGAGGTACTTTGATAAGAAATATGCGAGAAAATGCATCCACGACGGAGAGAATATAGTTTGGACACCAACAATATTAACTAATTCTCGTCCTTATTATTATGTAGATAGTGAGGCGCCTCAAGAGTTGGAGTCAAATTACTTCATGAGCTTACGTTTTAATTACCTCCCTTTGAGGTATGATAACTCGTTCATTATCGAGCCATTTAGTCCGCATCCGTTTGGTCCTCAATTTTGATTTTACCAGAACGTCCCCGATTTTTTGGAGAATGAAATCCCTAGCGTCTCTCTAGATGAAGGACTCAAATTTTGGAGGATTTGCACATTATATCGGTCCATGTCACGTGCGATTTTTCCCCCAACGTGGGATCAAGTGGAGAAGCTTTTCTCCACCAATTATATATCTTGGTGGGAGAAGGCGCATGGGAAGTTTCTTGAGGATAATTTACAAGCTCTAGTAAACAATTTTGGGCCAAACTTTACTACTCATTTAGGAGGTGAAGTTCAAGGTGTTGGAAAGATGCTCTCAAAAGTCAAAGAACCACCTACTCCAATCCCAAAAGTAGTTACACAACATAAAAAGGGAAGCTTAAATCCTCAAAGACAGCTTTGAAAGAGGTGGTGTGCACTTCAACAAATATAGAGAAACACCCTCAAGTTCTTTCATTTAGCATGCGAGTTCCTCAAGATACAAGCCAGAGTACCAACGAAGATCAAAATTGGAAAAGGAAAAAGGCCTAACCCACTAGAGATTGTATAGGTTCCAAGTGTGTATAATCCCTCAAGAACGCATACAACTTGTAACAAAGAGGCAGAATACAATAACCTCGCATTTTTCCCTTTTTTTTGAACAAATAGCTTCACTAAAAATTTCTTTCTTTCATTGCCTTTTCCTTATGTAGCTGAATGCCATTGGGCATCCGATGGCATCCCCACATGACAAGCCACAAGTTAATGATGAATCTATTGCAGGACCTACATCTAAAGTGAAGTCATTGTGAGCACGTGATTTTTGCGTCGCTCAATTACTCCTATAAAATTCATTAGAATTAGGATTTTTTCTTTTATTGTTTGAATTTTAATAAATTAATTGCATGATTTTGTGTTTTATTTGCATTCTGTTTGTGCATTATTAATCAATATAATTCATAAAAATACAAAAATAATACACTTGCATTTAGAAACTCATTTCAGTATTTCTATTAGTCAATTAGCATTACAAAAAAAAAATAAGAGAAAAATAACAAAAATAACCCTTTTGCATTTTTCGTCCCTTTAATTTCACTTTTTGTTTAATTCTCTTCTTAAAATTAGGATCTAGTTAATCTTAGGAAATTTAGTTAGTTCAATTTTAGATTTAAATCAGGCTTATTTTTATCCAACAAAATCAAAAATCAAAATAAAATAAATAATTTTGAATAAAAGGAATTGAAAAGAAAAGAAATAAAGGATCAAATAGGCTGTTTGGGCCAATGTCCGAATACATAACTCGAGCCCAAACCCCAAAATCCATCCAAAATGGCCCAAACCCGCCCTTATACCCGGTCCAATCTTCCAGTCCCCTAGACCACTCAAACGACGTAGTACCAGGTCAATACTACGTCGTTTTGAGATCTTTAGGTTTAAATCAATCTCGTCCGTTCATTTTTATCATCCAACGGTCTTTAGAGTTCAACAACAATTAAAATAAAAGTGTCTTAAAATTCTAAAGAAACCTAGGACCCCTGGTTATATCGTCTCTTTCACTCTCCCCTCACCACCGCTCGCCGCCCACCGGAAATCGCTGACGGCGGCAGTGAACCTCCAATCCACACCAACTTTACACCACAACATCCTCTTCATTCCCCCATAACGAATCCGGCGCCTATTTCCTTCGAATCTTTGTGGAATTCCTCGAATATCAATTTGAAGATCGAAACCCTAGCGCCGCCACAGCTTCTCCGGTGGCGGCGCCACCCCATTCAACCCCAAACTTCATCCATGCAACCATCGCCCTTTCCTCTAAACCCCAATTCCCCACCATTTCTCTCCAAATCGTCACCAAGTTGGTTTTTCTTGAATCTGACAATAAAGAGAAAGTGAATCCGTCAAGTTTCAGGTTTTTGCGAGTGCTAAGGTTTGGAACAGGTATTAACCATTTGTTTTCGTCAAAAAACATATGGTTAATACTTGTTTTGAATCGTATGGAGCTGTTAAGGGTTTACCAGCTTTGTTCGTTGATTATAGAGGTATTCCTTTCTTTCTCTTTGGTATTCCTCATTCATCTTCACTCTCCCCTGTTTTCTCCTCCATCTTTGTGTTTTCTTTTCGTTGCTCAGTGGTTTAATTTCGCATAGCAGTAGTTGTTGAGTTAACTCGTGTTGATGTTGTTGAAAGATTGAAATTCTCATACATTAGAATTGATAAGTAGTCTGTTGAGTTATTTTGTTTAAATTTATTTGTTTAGTTCATAATTGTTAATAGGTAGATTGAACTTGGTTATTTGTTTCATGGAATTGCCCGAGTTCTTTGGACTCAATCTTTTTCTTTGGTTCGTCATTTATTTGCTGATTAATGCCTGAGTCCTGGGTTTATCCACTTGGAGCATGTGATCCTTTGAACCACAATTCAGACTTCAGAGGTTCAGGAGTCCTAGGGCTGTTAGAACTCGATGATGCAGCAGCCCAAAGGTTGGGATTAGTCCAGGGTCAAATTGACCCGCATTTTTGTTTTAGCTTTGGGGTAAATAACAGGGCTTTTAAGGGTAAATTAGGAAATTTAGGGCAAGGGGAATCTTCATAACGGATTGGGAAAACCCCTAGAATGTTCTAGATGGGGTGCCAATTGAAATTTCAGGACTTAGGGCATTAACTTGAGAAACAAGTCAGAAAATGAAGGACTAATTAATAAAAAACTGAAAATAAAAGAGGGGGAAAGGGGTAAGTGAAATCTGGAAGCTTCCCCCTCATTTCTGCCTATTAAAGGCAGTTCCCCTGCCTTCTTTAACAAGTTTTGAACACCTGAAAATTCCCCAAAAGGTTTCAGCATCTAAAATTCCAAAAAAAAAAGTTTTCTGCAAGTCTTAGGATTTGAAATTTGAATTTCAAATTCAAATACTCAAATCTGAGCTCCTACAATTCGAAATTTCCTCTTAGATTTTAGTTTCTTCAGAAAAAACCAAAAACAAAAAGCAAAAGCAATAGAAAAGCTCCAAAAAATAATGTTATATTAGATTGATTTCAAGTTTAGCTGTTAAGCCGAGTCTCTAGCGTTCCTGGGTCCAATTTCGAGTTCTTTTGGGTTTATTCAAGTTGCTTTGGTCAGTTTATTGGTTGCTTTGGTGTTAAAATACCTCCTGGGTTTTGTTGACTCTATTTCTGGATCTGCAACAAATCATAAGCTGCTGACTGATCACTGCTACCGCTGATCTCATTTTCTTCTTCATTTTGTCTTAATTCCAGGTACACATCCTGTAAACTTCCAAGTTTGAGGACATGAAATAAAGTATAAATGGATTCTCTGTTTGATTTTCCTATTCGTATTCTATATAGTACCATGACTTCAGTAGGTTCTCGTTTGTAATTAAAACTGGACTGCTTTGGACTGTTTGGACAGGAATACTTTGGATTTTTGTTAGGTTCTCGTTTGCAATTAAAAACTGGACTGCTTTGGACTGTTTGGACAGGAATACTTTGGATTTTGTATGTGTTTAGCCTTTGTGGCATATGCTGGAATTACGTTTGATGAAGTTTTGCACATAATTAATTCGGTGTTCAAGTTTGAAATCATATTAGTATAGGTGTTGGATTAATATTCTGTTTAAATTCCTAGGTAAAAAGCAAATGAATACGTTTTCTTAGACATATACATTCCAGGTATAAGTGTAAAAAATGAGACTCAAAGTCAGCTTATAAGGTTTAAAATCAGATTGTTAATGGTTTTTACATGTTTCAGTGAGTCTTACTCCATTTAATTGTTGTATGTATTGAATTGGCAAATAGATCTGTTTCAGTTCTAAAAAATAAGCACCTATGACTATAGTATAGAAGTCAGGAAAAGAAACTAAATATTCAAGTGTTAAGCTGTGTGTCCAACTGGAATCGAATCTGAAATTTACAATGCCTATTGAATTGAATTTGCTTGCTGGGATAATTTGAACCATGGGATTTGGAAAAGTCATAACTGGACTCTGCTCCCTTGGTCACACTGGGCTCAAACGTAAAGCCCAGATAATTGCAATCCGTTTCATAGCTGAATACAGACTCCTCGAGTCCAGTTCAGTCTCAATTTGGGCCCCTGAACAGGCCCACGATCTGATGGACCCTCATCCAGACTATTAAAATTCATTATTTTGGAATTGGTTAAAGAGCTTAATTCATAGCTTGACATAAAATTGATTTGGGCCTCTCGAGCTAGGTAGCACATTTGAACTAAGGGGATTTTCCTCTTGTTTAGATGTGGACTTGAGTTTGAAGGACCGGATTCCTTAACTAATTAATTAGGTCCTATTAGAGACAAATTCAATGGAAAATTATAGTTTGCTCTAGGATGGCCTTTAAAAATAAAACGAGGTGCGCTACGCCAAATGAAACCCATAAATCGCGTGTCCCTCTTTAACGCTTATATTAAAATACTTAGAATTCGGGACGCGCCGTTTAGCGAATTTCACGGTCTCCCGCAAAGATAATAACACATTAGTCGCTTTAGGCATATTTTTTTTAAATAATTTTACCTTCCTAAATACGGGTGTGCATTTCATGCGACTCAAATCCAAATCCCAAAACGTTGAATAAAATGTGTCGAGGATCCGGGTGCATTTCATGTGACGTGATCCAGAAACATATTTTAAACGACGTTCAACTTCTTAAAAAACTTTCAATTAAAAGCGGTAAATCATATTTAAAATTGCACTATAGGATGACATGTATTAAAATCAGATTTTAAGCCAAATATAGCAGTTGAGCGAACGTGCTAGAACCACGGAACTCGGGAGTGCCTAACCCCTTCTCCCGGGTTAACAAAATTCCTTACCCGAATTTCTAGTTCGCGACAATTAAACAGAGTCAAACCCTTTCCTCGATTCGGGATTCAAACCGGTGACTTGGGACACCATAAATCTCCCAAGTGGCGACTCTGAATCTTAAATAAAATGAATCCCATTTCGATTGTCCTTTAATTGGAAAAAACTCCCTTTATTATACCCTTCACGGGGTGTAGTAAGGTAAAAAGGAGGTGTGACAGCTCTGCGACTCTGCTGGGGACAAGAACCCAGAACTTTTGGTTCAGGGTTTAGAATTCGAGCTCAGTTAAATTGTTATATTTGGCTTTATCTGATTTTTCTACATGTTGCATGCCTTATGTGCTAAATGTTTTACCGCTTTGATATTTATTGAATTGTATATATAAACTGTTACGAATCCCTTCTTCTCCCTGAGTCTTCTACATCATGGAGAAGGGTGCACTTCGTGTAGCTTCTCTTCTGTTTAGAGTCTTTACCCATTTAGAACGAGGTTTGGATAAGTTGCTAAGCCGGCGGAGCTTCTGTATCCCCTGTATGCTGACTCCCCCTCGGCCCGAGTTGTCTGCTCGGGTAAGCCAGGTCTAGACCAATAAACCTAGGGTTTAAACCTAGAAGAACAAAACCTCATGCCGGATCCCTAGTAGGAACGCTTGTTTGCATCATGTGCATTTGACTTGGGGGACTCAACACAGGGGTTGGGTCCGTCTAGGACAGGTGTACCCAAAATAACAGACCATCTTGATGCATCCTATGTGCTACATGTTGCATTTATTCAAGGGTAACAGGGTCATTTGGCGGACCAGGGATAACTGAGGGCAAATGAAAAAACAGGAAAAAGAAAAACAAAAAAAACAAAAAAAACAAAAAAAGAAGAAAAGAAAAAAAGAGAGAGCTAAAAAATTCAAAAAAAGGAGAGATTTTGCACTTTTTCATCATTTTGCAAAAAGCAAAAATCAAAAAAAAAGGGAAAAAGAAAATCCAAAAAGATTTTGCATGTTTTATCCTTTTTCAAGAAAGAAAAAAAATATGGTTTTCTCTAAGTTAGTTGTTTTTAAATTCTACGCACGTGTCCAATCTGCCCGAACTACGCATACCTGATTCTCGTCTTTCGAGGCGTGATACGTAGGCAACCCACATAGGGTCCGGTCTTCCTAGTAAGCTTAGGCTCTTGGCTTTGTGGGGCCGTAGCCAAATTTTACACTTCTGGCCACCTTTTGACTAAATANTGGAGAACAGAGGCATTTATTTCAAGTTTTAGCAATCAGGAGCCCGCCTGGAGAACAGAGGCATTTATTTCAAGTTTTAGCAATCAGGAGCCCGCCTGGAGAACAGAGGCATTTATTTCAAGTTTTAGCAATCAGGAGCCCGCCTGGAGAATAGAGGCATTTATTTCAAGTTTTAGCAATCAGGAGCCCGCCTGGAGAACAGAGGCATATATTTCAAGTTTTAGCAATCAGGAGCCCGCCTGGAGAACAGAGGCATATGTTTCAAGTCTTAGCGGTCAAGCATCACTCGGAGAAATGGCGAAGCATATCAGATCACAGTTCAAGGGAACAACAAAAGAATTCTGCCGGAAGAAATGCAAGTTAACAAGGCAACAAGAACTACAAGAGCAAGTTTGAAGACATAGATAAGAATTTTGTAATTCATAGATCATAGCTTATTCTAGCTTTTTGTTATTTCGACATGGTGTAATAAGGAGATCAGCAAGCAGTAGCAGCAGCAACAGCAGTGAAATCACAGCTCTTGGTAGTCCCGGCTACCAAACCTTCCAGAACTACACTGACCTGATTCCTTTATCGCCAAGGATATGTAGGCAACCTCTGAAGCAGGGTTCGGTCAGACAGCTTTCAAAATGCTTCTCATGGAGTGCTGAGCAGGCAAAAATCTCATAGTTGCTCATTTATCTTTGCCCGAAAACCCTTCGTGTCTCCGAGCAAAGAGGGGCAGCTGTGAGCTCGTGATATTTCGCTCAATTACTCCTATAAAATTCATTAGAATTAGGATTTTTTTCTTTTATTGTTTGAATTTTAGGAAATTAATTGCATGATTTTGTGTTTTATTTGCATTCTGTTAGTGCATTATTAATCAATATAATTCATAAAAATACAAAAATAGTACACTTGCATTTAGAACCTCATTTCAGTATTTCTGTTAATCAATTAGCATTACAAAAAAAATAAGAGAAAAATAATAAAAATAACCCTTTTGCATTTTTCGTCCCTTTAATTTCACTTTTTGTTTAATTCTCTTCTTAAAATTAGGATCTAGTTAATCTTAGGAAATTTAATTAGTTCAATTTTAGATTTAAATCAGGTTTATTTTTATCCAACAAAATCAAAATCAAAAGAAAATAAATAATTTTGAATAAAAGGAATTGAAAAGAAAAGAAATAAAGGATCAAATAGGCTGTTTGGGCCAATGTCCGAATACATAACTCGAGCCCAAACCCCAAAATCTGGCCAAAATGGCCCAAACCCGCCCTTATACCCGGTCCAATCTTCCAGTCCCCTAGACCACTCATACGACGTAGTACCACGTCAATACTACGTCGTTTTGAGATCTTTAGGTTTAAATCAATCTCGTCCGTTCATTTTTATCATCCAACGGTCTTTAGAGTTCAACAGCAATTAAATATAAGTGTCTTAAAATTCTAAAGAAACCTAGGACCCCTGGTTATATCGTCTCTTTCACTCTCTCCTCACCACCGCCCGCCGCCCACCAAAAATCGCTAACGGCGGCGGTGAACCTCCAATCCACACCAACTTTACACCACAACATCCTCTTCATTCCCCCATAACGAATCCGGCGCCTGTTTCCTTCGAATCCTTGTGGAATTCCTCGAATATCAATTTGAAGATCGAAACCCTAGCGCCGCCACAGCTTCTCCGGTGGCGGCGCCACCCCATTCAACCCCAAACTTCATCCATGCAACCATCGCCCTTTCCTCTAAACCCCAATCTGCCACCATTTCTCTCCAAATCGTCACCAAGTTGGTTTTTCTTGAATCTGAAAATAAAGAGAAAGTGAATCCGCCAAGTTTCAGGTTTCTGCGAGCGCTAGGGTTTGGAACAGGTATTAACCATTTATTTTCGTCAAAAAACATATGGTTAATACTTGTTTTGAATCGTATGGAGCTGTTAAGGGTTTACCAGCTTTTCTTTCTCTTTGGTATTCCTCATTCGTCTTCACTCTCCCCTGTTTTCTCCTCCATCTTTGTGTTTTCTTTTCGTTGCTCAGTGGTTTAATTTCGCATAGCAGTAGTTGTTGAGTTAACTCATGTTGATGTTGTTGAAAGATTGAAATTCTCATACATTAGAATTGATAAGTAGTCTCTTGAGTTGTTTTGTTTAAATTTATTTGTTTAGTTCATAATTGTTAATAGGTAGATTGAACTTGGTTATTTGTTTCATGGAATTGCCCGAGTTCTGTGGACTCAATCTTTTTCTTTGGTTCGTCATTTATTTGCTGATTAATGCCAGAGTCGTGGGTTTATCCACTTGGAGCCTATGATCCTTTGAACCACAATTTAGGCTTCATAGGTTCAGGAGTCCTAGGGCTGTTAGAACTCGATGATGCAGCAGCCCAAAGGTTGGGATCAGTACAGGGTCAAATTGACCCGCATTTTTGTTTTAGCTTTGGGGTAAATAACAGGGCTTTTAAGGGTAAATTAGGAAATTTAGGGCAAGGGAATCTTCATAACAGATTGGGGAAACCCCTATAATGTTCTAGATGGGGTGCCAATTGAAATTTCAGGACATAGGGCATTAACTTGAGAAACAAGTCAGAAAATAAAGGACTAGTTAATAAACTGAAAATAAAAGAGGGGGAAAAGGGGTAAGTGAAATCTGGCAGCTTCCCCCTCATTTCTGCCTATAAAAGGCAGTTCCCCTGCCTTCTTTAACAAGTTTTGAACACCTGAAAATTTCCCAAAAGGTTTCAGCATCTAAAATTCCCAAAAAAAAAGTTTTCTGCAAGTCTTAAGATCTGAAATTTGAATTTCAAATTCAAATACTCAAATCTGAGCTCCTACAATTCAAAATTTCCTATTAGATTTTAGTTTCTTCAGGAAAAACCAAAAACAAAAAGCAAAAGCAATAGAAAAGCTCCAAAAAATACTGTTATATTAGATTGATTTCAAGTTTAGCTGTTAAGCCGAGTCTCTAGTGTTCCTGGGTCCAATTTCGAGTACTTTTGGGTTTATTCAAGTTTCTTTGGTCAGTTTACTGGTTGCTTTGGTGTTAAAATACCTCCTGGGTTTTGTTGACTCTATTTCATGATCTGCAACAAATCATAAGCTGTTGACTGATCACTGCTACCGCTGATCTCATTTTCTTCTTCATTTTGTCTTAATTCCAGGTACATATCCTGTAAACTTCAAAGTTTGAGGACATGAAATGAAGTATAAATGGATTCTCTATTTGATTTTCCTATTCGTATTCTATATAGTACCATGACTTCAATAGGTTCTCGTTTGTAATTAAAAACTGGACTGCTTTGGACTGTTTGGACAGGAATACTTTGGATTTTGTTAGGTTCTCGTTTGCAATTAAAAACTGGACTGCTTTGGACTGTTTGGGCAGGAATACTTTGGATTTTGTATGTGTTTAGCCTTTGTGGCATATGCTGGAATTACGTTTGATGAAGTTTTGCACATAATTAATTCGGTGTTCAAGTTTGAAATCATATTAGTATAGGTGTTGGATTAATATTATGTTTAAATTCCTAGGTAAAAAGCAAATGAATACGTTTTCTTAGACATATACATTCCAGGTATAAGTGTAAAAAATGAGACTCAAAGTCAGCTTATAAGGTTTAAAATCAGATTGTTAATGGTTTTTACATGTTTCAGTGAGTCTTACTCCATTTAATTGCTGTATGTATTGAATTGGCAAATTGATCTGTTTCAGTTCTAAAAAATAATCACCTATGACTATAGTATAGAAGTCAGGAAAAGAAACTAAAAATTCAAGTGTTAAGTTGTGTGTCCAACTGGAATCGAATCTGAAATTTACAATGCCTATTGAATTGAATTTGCTTGCTGGGATAATTTGAACCATGGGATTTGGAAAAGTCATAACTGGACTCTGCTCCCTTGGTCACACTGGGCTCAAACGTAAAGCCCAGATAATTGCAATCCGCTTCATAGCTGAATACAGACTCCTCGAGTCCAGTTCAATCTCAATTTGGGCCCCTGAACAGGCCCACGATCTGATGGACCCTCATCCAGACTCTATTAAAATTCATTATTTTGGAATTGGTTTAAGAGCTTAATTCACAGCTTGACATAAAATCGATTTGGGCCTCTCGAGCTAGGTAGCACATTTGAACTAAGGGGATTTTCCTCTTGTTTAGATGTGGACTTGAGTTTGAAGGCCCGGATTCGTTAACTAATTAATTAGGTCCTATTAGAGACAAATTCAATAGAAAATAATAGTTTGCTCTAGGATGGCCTTTAAAAATAAAACGAGGTGCGCTACGCCAAATGAAACCCATAAATCGCGTGGTAAACGCTTTTATTAAAATACTTAGAATTCGGGACGCGCCGTTTAGCGAATTTCACGGCCTCCCGCAAAGATAATAACACGTTAGTCACTTTAGGCGCGTTTTTTTAATAATTTTACCTTCCTAAATACGGGTGTGCATTTCATGCGACCCAAATCCAAATCCCAAAACGTTGAATAAAATGTGTCGAGGATCCGGGTGCATTTCATGTGACGTGATCCAGAAACATATTTTAAACGATGTTCAACTTCTTAAAAAGCTTTCAATTAAAAGAGGTAAATAATTTTTAAAATTGCACTATAGGATGACATGTATTAAAAGCCAAATATTGCAGTTGAGCGAACGTGCTAGAACCACGAAACTCGGGAGTGCCTAACCCCTTCTCCCGGGTTAACAGAATTCCTTACCCGGATTTCTGGTTCGCGACTGTTAAACAGAGTCAAACCCTTTCCTCGATTCGGGATTCAAACCGGTGACTTGGGACACCATAAATCTCCCAAGTGGCGACTCTGAATCTTAAATAAAACGAATCCCATCTCGATTGTCCTTTAATTGGAATAAACTCCCTTTCATATACCCTTCACGGGGTGTAGTAAGGTAAAAAGTAGGTGTGACAGTCATCTTCAAAGGCATCATCTCTTCCTCATGACAAAGACCTAAAAAGACAAACTCCAAACAAGATAACTCGCGTTCTATCAATGACAAATGCAGCAGTATCTATTTCTGAAGGAAAGAGCATTGTCTTTAATCGCAAAAAGGAATTCATCTTAGGACTTTGGGATGATATTTGCAATAGACTCCCCAAAACTCGTGCAGAATTGCTTTCATCTTATAGGGAGCAAATTATAGAGATTTTCGAGGATATGTAGAAGGCGAATGTTTTGGATGTTTCTCCATTAGAGAGTTTACCGGATTTTCTTTTCGAGCTTGCCGCTTCATAAAATGACCAAAAGTCATCCAATTTGGCTGATAATACAAGTGTAGATGCGAAGCTAGAGCTGATGTCCAAGGCTAGGGAGCGTCTCGAATTTTTCAAACTTGAAGCAAGCGAGAAAGTCAAGAAAGTTTCCTCAAGTGAAAAGAAACTGAAGAGAGTTGTGAAGAGGTTGAAGACATTAAAACAAGAGAGAGAGTGTCTTGATGGTGTTATAGAAACTACTCAAAAGGAGGTTGAAGAGATCCAAGCAAACGTATCACCTGTCGAGATTGGGGTCTCTTCATTTGACAACATAAATTTGCTGACTGTTGATGATTCGGCCAATCTGGAGGAGAAGAAGAAGAACCTGAAGACTAGCTGTCAAGAATAGATCAAGTACAAGTTCTGTCTCGATTAAACTATTAGTAGTATCTCACTTTTTATCTTTATGTTAGATTGACCTAGTGGATATTTATTTCATCATAAGTAAGTTTGCTTCTCTTTTGATTTACATTGTCCGACTTTTATCTTAGTCGCATTTACAATTATCAGCTTTACGCGCTTATAACAAAAGATTCATATTTTGTTGTGGGGAAGTCCAAAATAACAAACCATTTGATTTTTCGAAAATTAGACTTCAATATCTAAAACATATCCAAGACTTGGAATGAAAACCTTAAGAATTTCCCTAGATAATATTTTGAAACCAAATTTAGATTCCACCATGTTGAAAATTTAAGATTTGCGCAGACTCACTAAAAATATCACATTCTTGTGTAGAAACGTCAAAATCACGAACCATTTGATTATTTGAAAACTAAACTTCCAAATATAAATATATCCAAAATGTAAAGTTAAATGCCTTAAGGATAGTTCCAGATAATATTTCGAAATCAATATTAAATTCTGATACGCCGACGATTTCAGATTCGCGTGACTTCAACAAAACTTTTGTATCTTGATGTAGGAACGTCAAAATCACAAACCGTTTGATTTCATGGAAAATAAACTTCAAAATCTAAAAAAATTCATTGGCGCAAAATTTAATACCTTAAGGATAGTTCTAGATAAAGGTTTCGAAATCAACATTAAATTCCGAGACACTGACGATTTCAGATTTGCGCGACTTCACCAACACTTTTGTATCTTGATCTAGGAACGTTGAAATCACGAACCATTTAATTTATTGGAAAATAAAATTCAAAATATAAAATATTTCCAAAATTCAAAATTTAGTGCCTTAAGGATAGTTTCAGATAAGATTTCGAAATCAACATTAAATTCTGACACATCGACGATTTCAGATTTGCGCGACTTCACCAGAACTTTTGTATCTTGATGTAGGAACATCGAAATCACGAACCGTTTGATTTCCTAGAAACTAAACTTCAAAATTTAAAACATATCCAAAGTGAAAAATTTAATGCCATAAGTATAGTTTCAGATGATATTTTGAAATCAACATTAATTTTTGATATGCCGACAATTCCAAATTAGCGCGATTTCGCCAAAACTTTTATGTCTTGGTATGGAAGCCTCGAGATCGAAAGACGTTTTAGTTTCCAGAAATTGAAATTTAAGAGCTTCATTCTCACAAAGTATCTTGGGTTCAAGTCTCACTGAATTTGAAATCTCGTGTCAGGTAATCTTCCTTCTTATACTTGTGTTTCCCTCTGATGCCTCTCTTCTCCCCCCTCCCCCTTTTTAGGGGAGAGGGAAGAGTGTAAGATTAACAACCTTGAAGGTTTGGTAAATATGAAGACATAACGAATCTAAGAGCTTCAATTCAAATACTTAGTAGCCTCCTAAAAGACTATAATCATTCCATTGAAGATACCAATTTACTATAGAGGCTTTCCCCCTTTAATATCAAATGGGATCCAAAGTTCAATAGAAGAATGGTATCTCAGCTCGATTTTTAAGTGTTGATTGAATGAATTACATTCCACCATACTTCATTCGAACAACAATTGGGGCATTATGTATCTTTTGAACTTAAGCGACTGAACTTAGAATGAAACTCTAAGCTCTCTACGTACCTCGGTGAAGAGGATCAAGTCATACCGTAGTTCAGAATGGGTGAGTTTTTTTATGTCCTAAATTTTTCCTAGGCTGCCTCTTTTGAGGTTTTCAACCTTGCGGACTTTATTTTTTAGACATACACAGTTTATACTCTTGTTGGTGAGGAGTAACATGTAGTTTATGCTCTTGTGTTAAGGAGAGTTGCAACTTCAAGGATAATACTTCTTTAAGAACTTCCCATTGATAGGGAAATTCTCATGCAAGCTTGTAATCCCCACTCGAATAAGCTTCTTGTACGACATATGGCCCATCCTATTTTGAAGTGAACTTCCCTACAGGATTATGGGAAGTAATAATGGATCTTCGTTTGGCAAGGACTTGATCTCCTACTTGAAAGGATCTCGGGCGAACCCTTTTATTGAAGGCACGAGACAATCAAGCTTGATAACATTCTAGACTCTGTTGAGCTTCCAACCTCTTCTCATCAACAGCCTCCAACTCTTCTAATCGAAGTCGAGCATTTTCTTCATCAGTGATCCCTTCTTGAATAGCTAATTCTAATGAAGGTATTTGATGCTCGAGTGGCAAAACGGCTTTGACTCTATAGATGAGTGAATAAGGGGTTGCTTGTTTTGGTGTGCGGTGAGTTTTTCTATATGCCTACAGAGCTTCTTCCATATGGTCATACCAATCTCGTTTGGATTTGGAGACAACTTTATTTAACAAGTTGCATAGAGTTTTGATGAATGCCTCAGCTAGACCATTTGCGGCAGCATTGTACATCGAATAGTTACATTGCTTGAATCCAAAGAGATCACAAATCTTGTTCATCGACCCATTGTCGAATGGCTTGCCATTATCCGTTATTATGTAACGAGGAATGCTGAATTGATATATTATGTTTACTCGGATGAAACTTGCAACATTTTCCTTCTTTACTTTCTTAAGAGCAACCACTTCAGCCCATTTTGAGAAGTAGTCAATTGCAGCCAAGATGTATAGGTGCCCACCAGAGGACTTTGGTAGTGGTCCAACCACATCCAATCCCCAAGCGTCAAACGTCCAGGATGCAACAGTCGGGTGCAACACTTCGGGGGGAAGGGGGGCTGATGAATAAAATTTGTATGGAATTGGTAAGCCTTGCATCTTTGAGCGTAGTCCAGGAAATCTCTTACCATCATTGGCCAATAATATCCCATCCTTTTTATATGGAGGTGGAGCTTTGGTCCAGGCTGGTGTGACCCATATACCTTAGAATGTGCTTCATTCAAAGCTTGGAGTGCTTCATTTTCTCCTAAGCATCGCAAGAATACTCCCTCAAATGATCTTCTATTTAAAGTATCTTTGTAGTAAAGGAAGAGAGGTGCAGGACGGCGGAATTCAGTCCTTCTCTTCAGATTTTAGCTCAAGTAATCGATAATGGATTGTCGCCATTCTTCCTTCTCAACTTCAGAAACAGCGACAAGATGCTCGAGTTCATTTTCTTCAATTTCACCTTCATTTGGTGGCGGTACTACCCATTTTTGGCAGATAGTAACTTGTGCTTGATCAGACAGGGTTAACAACAAAGCTAGGGTAGCTAAAGCACCAGCCTTCTTGTTTTCTTTCCCTGGAACATGTTGAATAGTCATGTCACCGACCCACCCCATTATTTTTTTTAGCATAATCATGATATGGGTGTAGTTCAGGTTTCTTGACTTCGTAACTACCTAAAAGCTGAATGATCACTAACTGAGAGTCACCAAAGAATGCAATTGAAACCACTTCATTCTGACAGTCATTTCAAGCCCAAGTATTAATTCTTGATACTTAGCAACGTTGTTAAAGCAGTTATGTCAACGTAAAGGAGTAGGGCAAAACTTTACCTTGAGAAGTGATAAATACTATACCAGCACCAACTCCTCCACAATGTGCAATACCATCAAAGTACATCTTCCATGGAGGTTGAACTTCAATGAACATTGCGTCCTCATCAGGTAGTTCGTCAGATAGCTCCCAATCATCAGGTATAGGATGATCTGCCAAGAAGTCCGTTAACGCTTGTCCGTTTAAAGCCTTTGAGGGATGTATACAATTTTAAATTGTTGAAACTGGAGGTACCACCTTGCTAGTCGATCACTAAGGACAGGTTTTGACATCAGAACTTGATGGGATTTGCTCTAGAAACAAGAAGAACGATATGATCTTGAAAGTAGTGCTTCAACTTTTGGATTGAGAAGACTAGCGCCAAACATAACCTTTCGATTGGCGAATAATTCGGCTCATTTGGTGTCATTATCCTACTCAAGTAGTAAAGGGAGTTTTCTTTCCCTTTACTATTATCTTGGGCCAACAACGCTCCAACAAACCTTTCTTGTGCTGAAGTATATAGTATCAACGGCTTTCCAAGTATAAGGGCTGCCAAAATTGGAGGCTTCATCAAGTAAGTTTTGATACTTTCAAAGGCAGTCCTACAAGCTTGGTCCCACTTGAAACTAAGGCCTTTCTTTATGAGGCGACTAAATGTTTGGCACCTCCCAAAGGTTTGAGATAAATCTCCTACGGTATACTAGCTTTGCTCGCATACTATTCAATTCATGAATATCTCGAGGCTCGGGCATTTTCGAAATAGCATCCACTTTGACTTGATCAATTTTGATCCCTCGATGCCGGACAATGAAACCAATGAACATTCCAAAATTAACTCCAAAGGCACATTTCAATGGATTCATCCTAAGTTTTTACCAACGGAGCAACTCAAACACCATTCTCAAGTCTTTCAAGTGGTCGCTTTTATTTCTTGATTTTACTACCAAGTTGTCAACATAGCATTAGACATTCTTGTGGAGAAGGTTTTCCAAAATATTCTGCATATACCTTTGATAAGTAGCACCAGCGTTCATCAAGACAAAAGGCATTACCTTGTAGCAATAAATACCTTTGGGGGTGCAGAATGTAGTAAGCTCTTCATCTTTTGGTGCCATGAGAATTTGGTTATATCCCGACAAACTGTCCATGAAAGGCATTGACTCATAACCAGTAGTAGCACCGATCATCAACTCTAGGATAGGAAGCGAGAATTCATCTTTGGGACATGCATTGTTGAGATCCCTAAAGCGAACACATACTCGAATCTGGCTTTTCTTCTTCCTTACAGGGACAATACTTGAGACCCTTGTTGGGTATTTAACTTCACGAATAAAGCCAGCTGATAGAATGCTACTTTGGTCTAAAATACCTTTGAGCTTGCTTAACAGGACGAGCACTATTCCTGACTGCAAAATGATAGAATGCTACTTTGGTATTCAAGCCATACATCTCTTTATAACTCCAAGCAAAGACATCCCTATACTCCTTGAGTAACTCTATATAATGCTTTCTTCATCAACTGTTAGTAAAGCACTTAAATAAGTGGGCCTTGGTTCTTCGTCGGTGCCAAGGTTTACTTCTTTCAAAGTGTCAACTATTGCCTTTACCCCTTCTTCAAGTTCAGGCAGAGCATCCTTTGCATCTTCATCTTTCGTAGGGTCCCGATTGTTGAAGAATATGTAATAACATGGTGAAACATCCTCTAATTTTTCGTCATCCTCCATTAGAGATGAAACACCATGCTCGCCTTGTGCAGTAACATGATACGAAGAACCCACACTTTCTTCATCTTAATCATATTATTTAGTGTATACCATAGTGTATGGCTTTACCTTCAGTATGTCATCACACGAAACTACGATTTTTGTTTGTCGCCTCATTCTAGAAGGAACCATACTTTGGGAATCCTTAGAGATCTTCTGGATCCTAGGCGAAATGGGTGTTCTTGTATTTTGATAATTTCTCTGTAACTTGTTCCCCTTCTTTAATGGACCCAATCATTCAAATACGAAAGTCCTGATAGTTGATTTTCCGAGTTGATCATAGAAGGTCTGTTAGAAGTGGTAGATTCATCTTCTACAGTGATATAATTATTTCTTGTCCTTCTTATGGAGATGTGCACTGGTGAGGGTTGTTTATATCCCAAACCTTCACGTGGTTTCCTTGTAGCAACTTCTGATGGGAGATTCCCCAACTTTGACGGCTCATTGGGATTGTATCCAGCCTTTGCAAATAACTTGTAAGCATTTGGATCAAAACCTTCATCCATACGCTTCGTACAAAGTGCTATATCTTGTGGTGAATTCTGAGACACAGACTTTCTAAGTAGCTTCGAGGACAAATTTATCGCCTCAATCCATTTGATCGAAAGAGTTAACCCCTTTAGCATGTTTGTTTGGAGATTAGATAATCCGCCCTCATCTTTATTCTTTCTAGGGGCATATTTGAGCGCAGAAGTTACTTTCTTTCCATGAGACACAATGTTACCTTTATGAGATTTTTTGGGTTAGGATGTACCTCCTCAGGAACAGCTTTGGTTTTGTTGGCAACCACTCAGCTCTCTTTGTCGTGGACTCATCATTCTTGTCATTCATGACATCATCAGCTTTTAGCTCCTTCACAATGCAGTTCTTCAAGTAGAACTTTGCATCGGCGAAGTGTGACTCAGCCTCGATGAATGGCTCGTTATCAGCAACTACTTCTTCTCGACTTCACCCTCGTAGTACATCAAATATTATGATAGGTAGATGGAACTTTATTCTCATGTATCCAAGGCCTTCCAAGAAAGATGTATGAAGTCTTTGCATCGATCACATGCAGCCATACACTTGATTTCATATCTTAAATGGTGATCCCCAACCTGATCGTGCCTATGGCTCTTTTCCCCCCTTGGTCGAATCCTTGAATCATCACACAACTTTCCGAGAGTTTGTTCATGGGAATGCCTTGTTATTTCACAGTGCGAATTGGCAAGATGTTCACTGAGGATCCTCCATCAACCAAAATTCGATTTATCTTTCATCGCGCATATAGCCAACCAGGTATAATGGGCGGTTATGAGGAGTGTCACCTAGTAGAAGATCGTCATTTGTGAATGTAACTTTTTCCTCACAAGCATTAACTTCTTGAGGAATGGACTCGATGAGCTTTTTCGAAGATGGTGCAATTGTAGGTCACAACTCTTTTCTTCCCCTTTGTCAGCATTGCGACTAGAGGCATCAATATCCTCATGGGAAATCTTCGTGCGGAACCAACTTGGTAAGAACTCCTCCAAGGTCACTGTATGTCGTGGATTTTGAGGGTGGTGCACCTCGACTTTTTCTTATCTCCTTGGTCTTTTCACCATCATTTTCCTTGTTGGTTGTTCTATTGATTCTTTTCGTGGGCTCCTTTTATGGCGCCTACGAGGAGTCACCAACGTCCAACCTTCATCACCATCATGGTGATCTACTTTGACTTTTTTATTCTCCAGTAATTCTTCAACTTCGATTTCTTTTAAACTGCATAGCTCATCTGGAATGAATGAGCCAAAGGTGATAGAGACTTGGTTCGAACTTGCCTTTTCATCTCCAGGCATGATCTTTTTTCACGGGCCAAGTCCATAACTTTTTCCTTAAAGACAAAGCACTTCTCAAGAGGATGACTCACAAGTCGATGATATTCACTGTAATTTGGGTCATCAGTTTTCCCAGCTTCATTTGGCTGCTTCATCTTCGGAAGCTCTTCAAAAATTGCAGGAACATCAGAATCCAGAAATGGGTAATCCTTCTCTTGTATTTCTTTTAGAGTCAACTTTCCGCTTGGCTTATCTTGAACATAAGTGGATTTCATACTCTGCTTCTTGCTCACCTTCATCGTGAACTTCATTGGTGATGTGTCGATATTCATGGCTTCTTTGTTTTCAGACTTGGGTACGAACTTGCTCTATTTCCTGACTTCTTGCTTGTCGTTCCCTTTGCGAGGTTCATAGATGGGCAACCTTTCATTTCCAGCGAAGGCCATGCTAAATTCCATGTCCTGGGCACGAGTTACAAGTTCTACAAATGTGCTAGGCTAGATATCTTGTAAGATGTAGCGCAGTCCCCAATGCATGCCTTGGATGCACATATCTATGCTAGAAGCTTCACTAAGCCTGTCTTTGTAGTTGCGGCTTGCATTCCTCCAACAATTGATAAAGTCGATAACTGGTTCACCCTTCTATTGACGAGTATTTGTAAGTTCCACCATGCTCATAGTGCGCCTTGTGCTATAAAAGTGATTGAGGAGCTCTTGCTCTATTTGATCCCAGCTATCAATAGATCCCGCCTCGAGGTCTATATATCTATCAAAAGTATTTCCTTTTAGTGAGCGGACAAACTGCTAGACGAGGTAATCTCCATAAGTCCCAGCGTTGTTGCTTGTCTCAACGAAGTGCGCCACATGTTGCTTTGGATTGCCTTTACTATCAAATTGTTGGAACTTTGGAGGTTTATAGCCAGTAGGCATCTTTAACATGTCGATCCTTGCAGTGTACGACTTTGCGTATGTAAGAGAGGATTTGGAAGTAACTTCATACTTAGTTTTGATATTCCCTTCAATGAAATCCTTTAGTTGATCGATTGGAATCATCCCTTCAGATGAGACATGGATAGCCTTGGCGGATGCTACTTGTCTTGGGGGAGAATCACTCTTTGGAACTTCTGGGAGCTTGCCAAGTGCATGGGTGGATTCTTCTTCCATCAAGATTCCTACCCTATCTATTAGCTTTTCAATTCTAGCATCTTCATTTTGCATGCACTTGGTCAAGCTAGCAATTGCCTCTGTCAAGTTTGCTAGTTGCTCCTCCGCGGATGAAGCGTTCATCACCACACCTTGCATGATTGTTCTGGATGATGGAGAGTAGCATAGATTGTCACATATATTTATCCTCGATTGGATAATGCTATGTGATGTAAGTGGGGAGGATCCATCACTTAAAGCATCATCATCTTCCTTCATAGCAGAGTTCTTGGATCCGGAGAGGTCAAGAAGAGCAAGAGTTTACTTAATTTTTTCAACAACATCGCTTCCACTTTCGGGTGCGTTTGTGGAAGATCTTGTTCCTTTTGAGGATGAAGATCCGAAAATAGGGGTTGATGCGGACGGCACTTAGAGTGCTTGTTGTCCAAAAGAGCTGCTTTGCTCCTTGTAGTCGGTCCAAAGCTTCCAAAGGTAACATCGAGGATGCTTTCCACATCAGCATAAAACTTGGAATTAGCAGTCTTGGTGGAAGTTGATCTGGAGTAAACCTTCTTTGAAGCCATTTCGATGTTCTTGAACTTTGGTGATTGAAAAGTTCAGATGAGAGGTAGAGATTGTCCCATTGGGCGTGCCAGAGTTTGTAGACAATAAATTTACGTCAAGAAAATAATCGAGACTGAAAATATTGGAACAAATATAGTATTTGATTTCAAATAATATGAGTATACAATTTTTATGAATCCTCGGATCTTCTTTCCAATAGTAAATAATTTTAAGGGTCTTTGAGCTTGATCTTGAATCTATATTTGTTGCCATGAACGATGATCTTGAATTCAACTAGCACAAACTTTGATTTGAACTCGTACTCCTTGAATCTTGATTGTTCTTCGTTCTTGAGCTTGAACTTGATCTCTTGAACTTGAACTTAATTGCTTGAAGCTTGAAACTTGTAGAGAAATTTGCGGCGTTTGATCCACGAGTTCTCTCTTGCTTCTTGTTATAACTTATGCTGTCTTTCCTGAGTTATGAATACCTCTATTTATAGTTGTGGAAGGGAAGAGCTGTAATAAGAACAAACTCTTTTCGGTCAATCAGATTGAAGCGTGATAAGGCCCAATTTGATTGGCCGGAATATGTTTGTACACGTGGCATAACCTCATTGGCCTTTTAATTTGACTTGGCATGTCTTGTCCTTTTGACATGTGGCATGATCCTATTGGCTTTTTCGATTGACTTGGCGTGCCACATCATTTCACATGTGGCAACAAACTGAGCTTCTAGGAAGATGATATCTTGGGCCTAATGAAATGGATTCATCATTTGTAGCACAACTAAACGAGCTAGCCCAATGAATTTGAACTTATTTATTTAATCCATATATATTGAACTTATATAATTAATCCAATTAGCAATTTGAACATTCCTTTTCTTAAACAAAGTCATAAGAGGAGTAGGATTTTAATCCGCCTAGAAAACGGAACAGTTGTCGCTGCCTCTTAGCATATCCCACATCGAGCATGTCTTATTAGTGCCTACTCTCCAAAATCTATATAGACCTCATACTACTTCACTAATTGAGCGTTAATCTTTGGTTCTTGCAAGCCGCTCTGAAAAGTAGTAACGAGAAGGTAATTTTTTAACTTCTTTTCTTTTGCATTTTTTTTTTCCAGAATTTGTAGACAATAAATTTGTGTCATGAAAATAATCGAGACTGAACAATATTGCAACAAGCGTAGTATTTGATTTCAAATAATATGAGTGTACAATCTCTATGAGTCCTCTGATTCTTCTTTTCAATAACAAATAAATTCAAGGGCATTTGAGCTTGATCTTGAATCTATATTTGTTGTCAGGAACAATGATCTTGAATTCAACTAGCACGAACTTTGATTTGAAATCATACTCCTGAGTCTTGATTTGTTCTTCGTTCTTGAGATTGAACTTAATTTTTTGAACTTGAACTTGATTGCTTGGAGCTTGAAACTTGTAGAGAAATTTGTGGCGTTTGATCCACGAGCTCTCTCTTGCTTCTTGTTATAACCTCTAGTGTCTTTATTGAGTTATGAAGACCACTATTTATAGTTGTGGAAGGGAAGAGTTGTGATGAGAACAAACTATTTTCGACCAATCAGATTGAAGCGTGACAAGCGCAATTTAATTGGCTAAAACTTGTCACTTGCACACGTGGCACAGCCTCATTGGCCTTTTAATTTGACTGGACATGTCTTGTTATTTTGAGATGTGGAATGATCCTATTGGCTCTTCCGCTTGACTTGGCGTGCCACGTCATTTCACGTTTGGCACCAAATTGGGCCTCTAGGAAGATGATATCTTGGATCTAATGAAGTGCGCTCATCATTTGTAGCCCAACTAAACGGGCTAGCCCAATGAATTTGGACTTACATATATTGAACTTATATAAATTAATCCAATTATATTAGCCCAATAAATTTATTTGGACTAAAATATCTTGAATTTAAAATAAATCCAAACTATTTTATTGATTTAGATTCGATTAAATTTAAATGCTTACACCTTTTATATATTGTCACCCGATGTCATTTTTACATTTCATTTGAATGAACCAATATTTCTAGACATGACTTTCATCCTTTTACCTCAATGGGCTAAATTGTTTGTGAAAACAAAGACTCATCATTACTTTTAAAAGACGAAATTTAACTTACTAAACTAATGAGAATATAGTTTAAAAGGTGGCTTCAAAAAATATCATACGGTGTTAAAAATTCTCTATTTTGTATCTTGCTAAAGGGTTGTAGCATTTTTCACGTTGGACCACCAATCGTCTATAACACATATGGAAAGGATGATTGACAGGAATATCTATAAAAAAAAAAAAAAACTGGCCTTTAAATATTGTCTATGTTTTCTACTGTATATAGAAAATAAACTCGTTCTCACATAACTTATTGCAGGGATTTCTCTACTAGATTGGTAGATTTTATGTTATATTTACTTTACCTATATTGTTAGTTGTTCACAAACTCTATCCTATTGGCATGGTGTTGTGAATGTTTAATTGTTCATCACACTTTATCTTATTGGCATGACTTTGTGTTTTCTGCATTCAATCTATTTGTTAGATTATTCACAAATTCTACCTAGTTGATTTGATTTTGTGCTTGTTCAATTATTTATCAAATTATATCAGTTTGACATAACTTTGTGTTATTTGCAATTGACCTATTTGTTAAAGTGTTCATTAAAGTCTACCCGATTGGCATGATCTTTTGTGTTGTTCAACAAAGTGTACTTCAAAATTTCAATTCCAATTCGAATTTCGATCAAACCACCTCAACTCTGCTCCAAATGATCTCAAAGTTGAAACAAAACCTCAAATACCAGTACAGACAATCCCCAATCACCAATTTAGTCAAATAACACCAAATCAATAAGACTCACTTTGTCTTCTTCAACCTTTTAAGGACCAACAATATAATAGAATTTTGAGATTTTTAAAGTAAATTACTAAACCAGTGTATGTTTTAGAATTTTAAGCATAAATTATCAACATTAAAGCGATTTTAACAACAATCAATCGTTAACTTTTAATTTTCACCATCAAAAAAAGAATTTTAAACTTCCATTATTGAAGAACTATATGATAATATGCTAGAATTACATGTAATTGGATATGTTTTACCCCTAATTTGGTATTTTTGTTAGGTGTTTTGAATGTTGAAAGAAGACCAATTAACCTTAATTGTTGAAGTTTGTTATGTAGGAAGCCAGGAATGAAGATTTAAGGTGATATGAGCATTAATGAAACTAAAAGGCAATTTCTGAAGAAAAAAGAAAATCGTACCCAGGAAGTGATGTAACTTCAAAAGCATAGGAAAAGCGCAGGAAAATTTGGAAAATTCAACTAGATCCTATACGAAGCACAGCTATAGCACAAGGCAAATTTTCCTGCGTTTTATCTTGAGGGCAACTTAGTTAATTGGCTTAAGGACGTGATATAAAAGCTTTCAACCCTTGTTTCAGCCACAGGCTTGACCTGAAAAGGCAAGAAACACCATTGTTGAAGCAAAGTTGAGCCCAAAAGATCCTCAAGTTCATTCAAGAAGACGAATCGAATAGTTTCTCTCTACTTTTCTATCTTTATTTCTATGACTATCGGGTTGACAATGGTTTATGTATTTTTGAGTAGTGTTATGAGTAGCTAAACCCGTCATCTAGTGTAACGATCCGACCCGTCGTTACGGTAGTTACCGCCCCATTTTCCCCGTTTTATGCTTCTATATGTTTCATTATATGTGTTTGGAGAATTTGAAGTAATTCGGATAGAGTTCAGTTAGAAATGAGACAATAAGTCTCTTTATGAGAAGGATTGTTTGGAAAAGTCAACCGAATGTTGACTTATGAGTTAGAAGGCTCGGAATGGATTTCTGATGACTCGACCAGTTTCGGGAGATGATTTGTGACTTAGGAGCGCAATCGGAATTGAATTTGGAGGTCCGGTGTAGAATTAGGCTTGAATTGGCTAAGGTTGGATTTTGGCAAATTCCGGATGGTAGGTGAGATTTTGATCCGAGGGTCGGAATGGAATTCCGAGAGTTGCAGTAGCTCCGATTTTGGTAAACTTTATATGCACGGACTCGTGGCGAGACGAGGAATCCGTTGGTGTGATTTTCGGAATTTTTCGAGAAGTAGGCCCTGGGCTCGGGTTTTACCAACTTCGTGAATTTTAGTACTTTTCGAGTATTTTTGATTGGGTTATGTTTCTTTAACCCATATTTATGTATTCGTTGTGATTTTGACTAGATTCGACGTGCGAGGAGGTCGATACGAAAGGAAAAGGCATTGCGGACCATTCTACGGTCGGTTAGAGGTGAGTAGTTGGTGTATATGATGGCCTGAGGGTTTGAAACCCCGGTTTATCACATTGTGACGCTATTGTAGGGCGTGACTCGCACCCCATGGCAGGTGCGGGATTGGTTATGACTGGGATTGAGACTTAGTCCATCCCGAACAAGAATGTTTCTATATTGGCGACTGATATGCACCCTGTATTGAATATATCTGAGCTTATTGTCGTGTTTGGGCCTTGTGCCGATCTGTAGCATCCTTAGAGGTTGAATGTCATTGTGATAGCATGCTTTGTATAATCATTGATCTCAGTCCTGTGTTTAATCACTGTTATGAAATGCTAAGTCACTTTTCCTGAAGTTAAATATCTAAAGTATATTCTTCTTAATAAATTGGAAATTGGGAAATTAATTGAATCTGTTACGTGACTCATATGCATGTTGTGGACTGAGTATGGATCGGGCTGCACGCCGCAGCGAATGGTATGATTAAATTGCGTTTGGGCTGAAGGAGCCCTTCCGGAGTCTGTACACACCCCCAGTGAGCGTCGTCGACGTTAAATGGATCGGGCTGTACACCACAGCGTGTCATGTGCATTGCATTGCATCCTTACATTTTACTTGACTGTATTATTTGAAGTTGTTTTGCTGTTGGATCGTAGTAAGGTGTAGGACCGTTAGTTTTAGCTTTGCTTTGTGGCATTTCGTGGATTTCTTATCTTCAGACATTTTATATGCTTATTACTCACTGAGTCGGTAGTACTCACCCCTACTCCCTGCACCTTGTGTGCAAATTCAGGTACACCGGAGGCTTAGCTGAGCAGTTTTTGTTTTCCAGAGCGTATCAGAGTTGTTGAGGTAGCTGCTTGGCGTTCGCAAGACCTGACTACTCTTCCTATTTCAGTTTTATTTGTATATATACATTTCCAGACTTGAGTATTTTCGTTCAGATATTGTTATTTCTGATTGTTTTAGAGGCTCTAAACTCGTGACCCCAGATCTTTTGGGAGTGTTTTTATCAGACTTCGTATTTCTCAATATTATTCTTCGATAAATATTGGATTATTATTCTAAAACTATTATATTCTCTTTAGATTTTCGGTAGTTGAGGTTTACGGTTGATTTGGTAACGACTGTGGTCAGGCTTGCCTAGCAATTTTGTTGGGCGCCATCAAGACCGGGTTTGGGGTCGTGACATCTAGGGTTGATGGAACCAATTTTTGGATGAAGTCTTGATTGTGTTTTGATATAATTGAGTCACGTTATTACTCTTTAATTGTTCAACTATATGTTTCTTGTGATCAATTGAAAGGCCCTTGTAACGACCCGACTGATCGTTTTGGGTATCTGCACTTTGCTCGGTGTTTTGAGGGCTCAAGTATCTCCGCATGATGTATTATGACTTGCGTAAATCGTTCGTATTGGTTTTCAAGTTATCTGGAATCGATTTGGAAGAATGAACTTCGAGAGTTGAGTACTAAGTTGGAAGAGTTTACCAAGTTTCACTTTTTAGAAATTGACCTCGGAATGGAGTTTCGTCAGTTTCGTTAACTTTTTGTTTGATTTCGGACTTAGGAGCGCGTCCGGATTGTAATTTGGAGGTCCGTAGCGGAATTAGTCTTGAATTGGCGAAAGCTGGATTTTAGGGAAGTTTGACCAGGAGTGGACTTTTTGATATCGGGGTCGGATTCCGGTTTCGGAAGCTGGAATTGGTCCGTAATGTCAAATGTGACTTGTGTGCAAAATTTGAGGTCAATCGGACGTGATTTGATAGATTTCGGCATCGGTTGTGGAAGTTGAAGTTTCAAAGTTCATTGATTTCAGCTTGAGGTGTGATTCATTGTTTCGAGGTTGTCATGCGTGATTTGAAGCTTCGAGTAGGTTTTTCTGGTCATATGGAACTTGTCTACAAAATTTGGCGCCATTCGGAGTTGATTTGATAGGGTTCGGATGCTCGTTTGTGATTCTAGAAGTTCTTGAAGTTTAATTTGTTTTTCATGCGTTTTGGCATCCGATTTGTGGTTTTAGAAGTTATTTTGATGATTTGAGCGCATGAGCGAGTTTGTGTTGTATTTTTATACTGGTGTTCACTTTTGGTTTGGAGTCCCGTGGGGCTTGGGTGTATTTTGGATCATTGGTTGAGAGACTAGTAAAGTTAAGAAACTTGGGAGTTTGACCATGGTCAATATCGGGTAAAGACGACCTCTTTTCAGTGTTTTGAGTGCGCGAGCAGGTCCGTAGCGTGTTCTATGATTGAAATTCATAAATGGTTTGTGTCCGGGAGGTTCTGGATGAGTTTCGGGGTGGTTTTGGATCATTTCGGAGAAGTTTGGGNTATTGCGCTTGGGCTGAAGGAGCCCCTCCGGAGTCTCGTACACACCCCCAGTGAGCGCCGTCGACGTTAAATGGATCGGGCTGTACGCCACAGCGTGTTCATGTGCATTGCATTGCATCATTACATTATACTTGACTGATATATTTGGAGTTGTTTTGCTGTTAGTTCGTAGTTAGGTGTTGGACTGTTAGTTTTAGCTTTGCTTTGTGGCATTTCGTGGATTTCTTATCTTCAGACATTTTATATGCTTATTACTCACTGAGTCGGTAGTACTCACCCCTACTCCCTGCACCTTGTGTGCAGATTCAGGTACACCGGAGGCTTAGCTGAGCAGTACTTGTTTTCCAGAGCTATTCAGAGTTGTTGAGGTAGCTGCTTGACGTTCGCAGGACCTGACTACTCTTCCTATTTCAGTTTTATTTATATATACAATTCCAGACTTGAGTATTTTCGTTCAGATATTGTTATTCAGATTGTTTTAGAGGCTCTAGACTCGTGACCCCAGATCTTTTGGGAGTGTTTTATTAGACTTCGTATTTCTCAGTATTATTCTTCGATAAATTATTGGATTATTATTCTAAAACTATTATATTCTTTTTAAATTGTCGGTTTTGAGGTTTACGGTTGATTTGGGAACGACTGTGGTCAGGCTTGCCTAGCAATTGTGTTGGGCGCCATCACGACCGGGTTTGGGGTCGTGACAAGTTGGTATCAGAGCCTAGGTTACTAGGCCTCGCGAGTCATGAGCCGGTTTAGTAGAGTCTCGCGGATCGGTACGTAGACGTCCGTATCTATCCTCGGGAGGCTACAGAACCTTTAGGAAACACTTCACTTTCTTGAAATTCATATCGTGCGGCTTGTTATTATGAAAACTAAATTTTCGTATCCTATTCTCTCGAGATGGCGAGAACCCGTGCTAACGGATGTGGCGGACGACCACCAGTGCCACCTAGAGGCCGTGGTCGCGGTAGAGGCAGGGCAGCAGGGACAGCACCTGCTGACCCACCAGTTAACCAGACTCAGGGCAGATTCCAGCACCAGTTGACCAGGCTCAGGGTCAAATTCCGGCTGTAGATGCTCCAGCAGCACCTGTTCAGGCACCGGCAGTGCCCGTCGTGATTCCTGGTCTCCAGGAGGCTTTGGCTCAGATCTTGTCCGTCTGCACTGGCCTGGCTCAAGCGGTTTCAGCTACTACAGCGGTGGCTACTTCTCAGACCGGGGGTGGTCATCAGACCCCCGATGCTCGCACACCCGAGCAGGTTGTTCAGGGCTTACAGACACCTGGGGTAGCTCCAGCTCAGCCAGTTCAGCCAGCTGCACCAGTTGCAGCAGTTGTTCCAGTTGCGCCAGTCGCACCAGCTCCAGCTCATGTGGTTCCAACTATGCAGGATGACGAGCAGCGTCGGTTGGAGAGGTTCGGTAGGCTTCAGCCCCCAACATTCAGTGGTGTTGAGCGCGAGGATGCCCAGGGTTTTCTGGATAAGTGCCAGCGTATGCTTCGTACTGCGGGTATTCTGGAGTCTAGTGGAGTGGCTTTTACTACCTTCCAGTTCACAGGGCCTGCATTTACTTGGTGGGAGGAGTTCGAGAGGCGTAGGCCTATTGGAGCAGCGCCCCTCACGTGGCAGCAGTTCTCTACGGTATTCTTGGAAAAGTATGTACCCCAGTCTCACAGGGAAGAGCTGCGTCGTCAGTTCGAGTGGTTGACTCAGGGAGATATGACAGTGACTCAGTATGAGTTGAGGTTTACATAGCAAGCTCGGCATGCTACATGGATGATCTCGACAGATCGCGAGAGGATCAGGAGGTTTATGGATGGCCTCAACTATCCGATCCGCATATTGATGACTAGAGAAAGGGCTACAGCAGTTACATTTGAGGAGGTAGTTGATGCGGCTCGTCAGATTGAGACAGATCGTCGTCGGGAGCGTGAGGAGAGGGAGGCTAAGAGGCCTCGAGGTTCAGGTAGTTTCAGTGGTGCTCCGTCTAGGGGCCAGTTCCAGCGCAGCAGAGGTCGTTCCTTTAGACCTCCTCAGTCAGGTCGTTCAGAGTCCAGTGGGGCTTCGTCAGGCCGTGGTCATTAGGGTCATCAGCAGAGCCAGCCTGCACTGAGTGCCCTTCCAGCTCAGAGCTCTGCTCCTGCTTCTTCAGCCCAGGGTTCATCTGCAGCGAGGGGTTCCCATCAGTCCCCTTCTCCAGCTCCAGGTCGTTGCTACGAGTGCGGTGAGTTGGGTCATATGAGGAGACAGTGTCCCCGGTTTCGTAGTAGACAGTCTCAGCAGAGGGATCAGACCTCATCTTCTGCTCCTGTTTCTTCAGCACCCACTCAGTCAGCTAGGAGTAGAGGTCAGGTAGCCAGAGGTCACCCCAGGGGTGAGGACCGTACTGGCGGTGGTCAGGCTCGATTCTATGCTCTTCCAGATAGGAGAGACGCCAGTACATCAGATGCAGTCATCACAGGTATTATCTCAGTCTGCCACAGGGATGCCTCTGTCTTATTTGATCCCGGATCTACCTACTCCTATGTATCTTCATATTTTGCATATCATTTGGGTACGACCCGTGGTTGTCTTGCCTTGCCTGTGCATGTGTCTACCCCGGTGGGTGATACTGTTATTGTGGATCACATATATCGGTCCTGTCTTGTTACTATTGGGGGTCTGGAGACCCGAGTTGACTTGTTATTATTGGGCATGGTGGATTTCGACGTGATTCTGGGTATGGATTGGTTATCTCCGTACCATGCTATTCTGGACTGTGATGCCAAGACAGTTACTTTGGCTATTCCGGGTATTCCGAGGATCGAGTGGCGAGGCGTGACTGACTATGTACCCGGCAGGGTGATTTCCTTCCTAAAAGCCCAACGGATGGTTGGGAAGGGTTGTTTGTCGTACTTGGCTTTCGTTAGAGATGTTGGAGCTGAGACTCCTAGTCTTGATTCGGTTCCCGTTGTGAGGTATTTCCCTGATGTGTTTCCAGCGGACCTGTCGGGCATGCCGCCCATCTCTATCCCTCCCTATCGTATGGCACCAGCAGAGTTAAAAGAGTTGAAGGAACAGCTTCAGGAACTCCTAGATAAGGGGTTCATTCGCCCGAGTGTGTCACCTTGGGGTGCACCAGTGTTATTTGTAAAGAAGAAGGATGGCACAATGAGAATGTGCATTGATTACAGACAGCTGAACAAGGTGACAGTGAAGAACAAGTACCCACTACCCCGTATTGAGGATTTGTTTGATCAACTTCAGGGAGCAAGAGTATTCTCTAAGGTTGACCTTCGATCGGGCTATCACCAACTGAAGATTAGGGATACGGACATTATGAAGACGGCTTTCAGGACGAGATATGGGCACTACGAAATTCTAGTGATGTCCTTCGGGCTGACTAATGCCCCAGCCGCATTCATGCACTTGATGAACAGTGTATTTCGGCCGTATCTGGATTCTTTTGTGATCGTGTTTATTGATGATATTCTGGTGTACTCGCGTAGCCAGGAGGAGCACGCGCAGCACCTGAGGGTGGTATTACAGAGATTGAGAGAGGAGAAGCTTTATGCGAAGTTCTCTAAGTGTGAGTTCTGGCTTAGTACTGTGACTTTTCTGGGACACGTGGTGTCCAGTGATGGTATTCAGGTTGACCCAAAGAAGATCGAGGCGGTGCAGAGTTGGCCCAGACCGTCCTCAGCTACTGAGATCCGGAGTTTTCTCGGTTTGGCGGGTTATTACCGCAGGTTCGTTCAGGGCTTTTCATCTATTGCTTCGCCTTTGACGAAGTTGACACAGAAGAATGCTCCATTTGTGTGGTCGGATGAATGCGAGGAGAGCTTCCAAAAGCTCAAGTTGGCCTTGACCACAGCTTCGGTACTAGTATTGCCATCAGCTTCAGGTTCTTACACGGTGTATTGTGATGCTTCGAGAGTTGGGATCGGTTGTGTATTGATGCAGGAGGGTAGAGTTATTGCGTATGCTTCTCGTCAGTTAAAGCCCCATGAAAAGAACTACCCTGTTCATGACTTAGAGTTGGCTGCTATCGTTCATGCCTTGAAGATTTGGAGGCATTATCTATATGGCGTAACTTGTGAAGTATATACGGACCATCGCAGTCTTCAGCACTTGTTTAAGCAGAAGGATCTTAATTTGAGGCAGCGGAGATGGCTTGAGTTACTCAAGGATTATGATATTACCATCCTGTATCATCCCGGGAAGGCCAATGTAGTGGTCGATGCTTTAAGCCGGAAGTCCATTAGTATGGGTAGTTTGGCGTACATTCCAGTTGGGGAGAGGCCCCTTGCAGTTGATGTTCAGGCTTTGGCCAATCAGATGGTGAGGTTAGATATTTCCGAGCCCAGTCGGGTGTTGGCTTGTATGGTTTCCCGATCTTCTTTGTACGATCGCATCAGAGAGCGCCAGTATGATGACCCGCATTGGCTTGTCCTGAAGGACAGGGTCCAGCATGATGATGCCAGAGATGTGACCATTGGAGATGATGGTGTGTTGCGGATGCAGGGCCGGATTTGCGTGCCCAATGTGGATGGGCTCCGGGAGTTGATATTAGAGGAGGCCCACAGCTCGCGGTATTCGATTCATCCGGGTGCCGCGAAGATGTACCAGGATTTGAGACAACATTACTGGTGGAGAAGGATGAAAAAGGATATTGTGAATTATGTGGCTCGGTGTCTCAACTGTCAGCAGGTCAAATATGAACACCAGAGACCCGGCGGTGTACTCCAGCGAATGGATATTCCGGAGTGGAAATGGGAGAATATTACTATGGATTTTGTGAGTGGTCTTCCTCGTACCTCGAAGAAGTTTGATTCNTTCCAAATCTAGCACAAGTATAATTCAGGTAGGATAAGGCAAGTAGTAAAGAAAGCTAAATATCAACAACTTAACTAAAAACCGGATTTTCATCAATCGGCTCAAGTACGCGCTCGTCACCTCACGTACAAGGCACTCAAATATCAAGAAAACAATCCTAAGGGGAAAAGTCCCGCACACAAGGTTAGATAAGCCACTTACCTCGAACTGGCTCGATATCAATAGAAACCACGCCTTTGCCACGAGTATCCGACTCCAAATGGACCAAATCTATTCAATTCAATTATATATCGTAAATAATATTGTAAACAACTGATTCCGCTATTAAAATTAAAGCTAGGGCACGAAAATAGATAAAATGACCAAAACGCCCCTCAAGCCAACGTCTCGGAATCGAATAATTTTCATATTTTTTGAACCCTCGTACTCTCACGAGTCTAACCATATAAAAATCTCCCAAATCGGAAGTCAAATGCCCACTCAAAACTCAATAGTCTAGCCAATGAAGTTTTACCCCAAATTATCCAATTTTTGGTCCAAAATTCGAATTCCCATGATGTATTTAACTATATAATGATGAAATATAACAAAAAGGGATCAAGGAAACGTTACCCAATGATTTTCTCCTCAAAACCCACTCAAAATCGCCTTCTCCCGAGCTCTCAATCGATTTTGCAACTTATGAAATTAAACCCTCGACATTTCTATTTATGCCCAGGGATTTCCGCTTCTGCGGACAAGTGACCGCTTCTGCGGACCCGCTTTTGCGGAACACTGGCCACTCTTGCGGCTTCCTTTAAAAATCCCATCTTCCGCTTCTGCGGTTCCCATCTCGCAAAAGCGGATCCGCTTCTGCGGAATTCCTACCGCTTTTGCGGTTTCCTGGAAGGTGACCAAAAATTGCTCCTGCGAAGCCAAGGCCGCTTTTGTGGCTCCGCTTCTGCGGTTCCCAAGCCGCAGAAGCGAAAAGATACCAGAAGCAGCAGAACTGCTACCTCTTAACTTCCAAAATTCTTCCGTTAACCACCCGAAATCATCCCGATGCCCCCTGGGACCTCAACCAAAAGCACCAATACCACCTTATACCTTATTCAAACTTGTACCAATCTTAGAAACACCTAAAACAACACCGGAAACCCGATTAAATCAAGGATTCAAGCCTAGGAACTTCAATTTCCAACAAGACACGCTTTCGATCAAAAACCTACCCGAACCTCGTCCGAATGACCTGAAATCTTGCACACACATCCCAAATGACATGACGGAACTGCTGTAACTTTCGGAATTCCAATCCGACCCTCGGATCAAAAACTTACTATTGGACTGAAAACTTCAAAAATTCAAACTTCGGCATTTCAAGCCTATATAAGCTACGGACTTCCAAAATACATTCCGAACACGCTCCCAACCCCGAAATCACCTAACGAAGCTAACGGAACCATCGGATTTCCATTCCGAGGTTGTCTTCACACAGTTCCGACTACAGACAATTTTTCAACACTTAAGCTCTCATTTAGGGACTAAGTGTCCCAAAACTCTCCAAAACTTAACATCGAACGTCCCGGCATACCAAAATAGCAGAAATGAACTTAGGGGAAACAGTTAATGGGGGATCGGGGCGTAAATTCCAAAAACGACCGGCCGGGTCGTTACATCCTCCTACACTTAAACATTCGTTCGTCCTCGAACGAGCATAGAGAACATACCTGAGGTAGAGAAAAGATGAGGGTACTGGCTGCGCATATCCTGCTCGGTCTCCCAAGTCGCCTTCTCGGCCGGCTGACCCCGCCACTGAACCTTCACTGAAGCGATGTTCTTTGACCTCAACTTCTTGATCTGACTGTCCAAAATAGCCACTGGCTCCTCAACATAGGATAGATCCTTGTCCAGCTGGATTGAGCTGAAATCCAACACATGCGAGGGATCCCCGTGATATCTCCGGAGCATCGAAACATGAAATACCGGATGAACTCCGGCCAAAGTGGGAGGTAAGGCAAGCTCATAGGCAACCTCCCCAACTCGCCTCAAGATCTCAAAAGGGCCAATAAACCTCGGACTCAACTTTCCTTTCTTCCCAAACCGCATGACGCCTTTCATAGGCGAGACCCGAAGCAGAACCCGCTCACCAACCATATACAAAACATCACGAACCTTCCTGTCCGCATAACTCTTCTGCCTGGACTGGGCTGTACGGAGTCTATCCTGAATCACCTTAACCTTCTCCAATGCATCCTGAACCATCTCTGTGCCCAATAGCCTGGCCTCGCCCGGCTCAAACCAACCCACCGGAGATCTGCACCTCCTACCATATAAAGCCTCATACGGCGCCATCTGAATGCTGGACTGATAGGTGTTATTGTAAGCAAACTCTGCCAGTGACAAGTAATGATCCCAAGACCCTCCGAACTCAATCACACACGCACGGAGCATATCCTCAAGAATCTGAATAGTGCGCTCGGACTGTCCGTCCGTCTGGGGGTGAAATGCTGTGCTCAACTCCACCCGAGTGCCTAACTCCTGCTGCACGGCTCTCCAGAACCGCGATGTAAACTGAGTACCTCTGTCTGAAATGATAGAAACTGGAATACCATGCAAACGGACGATCTCCCTGATATAAATCTCCGCCAACCGCTCCGATGAATAAGTGGTACACACAGGAATGAAATGAACGGACTTGGTCAGCCGGTCCACAATAACCCAAATGGAATCAAACTTCTTCAAGGTCCGTGGAAGTCCAGATACAAAATCCATGGTGATGCGCTCCCATTTCCACTCCGGAATCTCTATCTGCTGGAGCAACCCACCCGGGCGCTGGTGCTCATACTTCACCTGCTGGCAGTTGAGGCATCTAGACACATAACCAACTATATCCTTCTTCATCCGCCTCCACCAGTAGTGCTGCCTCAGATCCTGATACATCTTCACGGCACCCGGATGGATGGAATACCGCGAACTATGGGCCTCTGCTAGATCAACTCTCGAAGGCCATCAACATTGGGCACACAAATCCGGCCCTGCATCCTCATTACTCCATCATCTCCAATGGTCACATCTCTGGCATCCCCATGCTGGACCCTGTCCTCAAGGACAAGCAAATGGGGGTCATCATACTGCCGCTCCCT